>NC_142515.1:71202500-71237500 GCF_057876585.1 Rhinolophus sinicus
AACCCTAAACCTAACTTTAAAACTAAACCCTAACCCTAACCCTAAAACTAGCTCTAACGCTAATCTAAAGCTAACCCTTCCCTAAACCCTATACCTAACATGAAAAATGCACTTAACCCTAACCCTAACCTAACCCTAACCCTAATCCTAACCTAACCCTACCCTAACCCTAACCCTAACCCTAGTCCTAACCCTAACCCTAACCCTAAACCTAACCCTAACCTTAAAACTAACCTTAACCCTAAACCTAACGCAAACCTAACCCTTACCCTAACACTAACCCTAACCCTAACCCTAAACCTAGCCCTAACCCTAACCTAACCCTAACCGTAACCCAAACCCTAACACAAACCTAACCCTAACCTTAACCCTAACGCTAACCCAACCCTAGCCCTAACCCTAACCCTAACCCTAATTCAAACCTAACCCTAACACTAACCCTAAAGCTAACCCTAAACTTAAAACTAACCTTAACCCTAACCCTAACGCACACCTAACCCTAACCCTAACCCTAACCCTAACCCTAACCCTAACCGAAACCCTAAGGCTAACCTAAACCTAACCGTAACCTAAACCCTAACCCTAACCCTAAACCTAACCCTTACCTAACACTAACCCTAACCCTAACACTAACCCTAACCTAAGCCTAACTCTAACCCTAACCCTAACCCTAAACTTTACCTAACTCTAATCCTAACGAAAACCTAACCCTAACCCTAACACTAACCCTAACCCTAACCCTAACGCTAACCTAACCCTAAACCTAACCCTAACCCTAACCCTAACCCTAACCCTAACGCAAACATAAACCTAACCCTAACCCTAACCCTAACCCTAACCCTAACGCCAACCTAACCCTAACCCTAACTCTAACCCTAAACATAACCCAAACCCTAACCTTAACGCAAACCTAACCCTAACCCTAACCCTAACCCTAACCCTAACCCTAACCCTAACCCTAACCCTAACGCAAACCTAACCCTAACCCTAAACCTAACCCTAACCCTAACCCTAACCCAAACCCTAACGTAAACCTAACCCTAACCCTAACCCTAAACCTAACCCTAACCTTAAAACTAACCTTAAACCTAAACCTAACGCAAACCTAACCCTAACCCTAACCCTAACCCTAACCCTAACGGAAACATAACTCTAACCCTAATCCTAAATCTAACACAAACCTAACACTAAATCCTAACCATAAACCTAACCCTATACCTTACCCTAATTCTAACCTAACCCTAACACTAACCATAAACCTAACCCTAACCCTAACGCTAACCTACCCATAGCCTAACCCTAATCCTAACATGAAACCTAACCCTAACCCTAACCTAACCATAACCCTAAAGCTAACCCTAAACCTACCACTACCACTAACACTAACCCTAAGTCTAACCCTAAACCTAACCCTAAACCTATTCATACCCATAACCCTAACCCTAACACTAACTATAACCCTAACCCTAAACAGTATCTCTAGCCCTAATACTAACCCTAACGTAACCCTAACCCGAAGTCTAACCCTAACCCCTAAACCTAAACCTATCCCTGAACCTAACCGTAACTTTGACTCTAACCTAAAGCTAACCCTAACCCTAACCCTACCTCTACCCCTAATCCTACTCCTAACACTAACCCTTACCCTAAACCCTAACCCTAACCCTAACCTTAACCCTAACACAAACCTAACCCTAATCCTAACCCTAACTCTATCCCTAATGCAAACCTAACGCTATTTCTAACCATAACCCTAACGCAAACTTAACCCTAACCCTAACCCTAAACCTAACCCTAAACCTAAACCTAAACCTAACCATAACCCTAACGCAAACCTAACCCTAACCCTAACCCTAACAGTAACCCTAACCCTAATGAAACCCTAACCCTAACCCTAACACTAACCCTTACCCTAACGCATACCTAAACCTAGCCCTAACCCTAACCCTAACCCTAACGCAAACCTAAACCTAACCCTAACCATAAACCTAACCCTAACCCTAAACCTAACCCTAACCTAAACCTAACCGAAAACCTAACCATAACCCTAAACCTAACCTTAACCCTAATCCCTAACCCTAACCCTAAGCCTAAGGATAAACTAAACATAACCGTAACCTAAACCCTAACCCTAACCCTAAACCTAACCCTAAACTAACACTAAACCTAACCCTAACACTAACCCTAACGTAAGTCTAACTCTAACCCTAAACCTAACCCTAAACCTTACCCTAACCCTAAGCCTAACGCAAACTTAACCCTAACCCTAACACTAACCCTAACCCTAACCCTAACGCTAACCTAACCCTAAACCTAACCCTAACCCTAACCCTAACCCTAACGCAAACCTAAACCTAACCCTAATCCTAACCCTAACCCTAACGCAAAACTAACCCTAACCCTAACTCTAACCCTAAACCTAACTCAAACCCTAACCTTAACGCAAACCTAAACCTAACCCTAACCCTAACCCTAACGCAAACCTAAACCTAACCCTAACCCTAACCCTAACGCAAACCTAAACCTAACCCTAACCCTAACCCTAACCCTGAATCTAACCCTACCCCTAACCCTAACCCTAACGCAAACCTAACCCTAACCCTAACACTAACCCTAACGCAAACTTAACCCTAACCATAACCCTAACCCTAAACCTAACCCAAACCCTAACCCTAACACTAAACCTAACCCTAAACGTAACTTTAACACAAAACTCTAACCCTAACCATAACCCTACCCTAAACCTAATCCTAACCCTAAGCTTAACGCAAACCTAACCCTAACCCTAACACTAACCCTAACCTTAACGCAAACCTAACCCTAACCCTAACCCTAACCCTAACCCTAACACTAACCCTAAGCAAATGTTAAACCTAACCCTAACCCTAACACTAAACCCTATCCCTATCCCTAACCCTAACCCTAACCGTAACCCTAACCTTAACGCAAACCTAACCCTAACCCTAACCCTAAAAGTAACCCTAAACCTAACCCTAACCCTAACCCTAACACTAACGCAAACCTAACCCTAACCGTAACCGTAACCCTAACCCTAACGCAAACGTAACCCTAACCATAACCCTAACACTAAACCTAACCCTAACCATAACCCTAACGAAAACCTAACCCTAACCCTAACCCTAATCTTAACCTTAACGCAAATGTAAACCTAACCTTAACCATAACCCTAAACCTAAAGCAAACCTAACCCTAAATTCTAACCCTAACCCTAACCCTAACCCTAAACCTAACCATAATCCTAACGCAAACCGAACCCTAAACCTAACCTTAACCCTAACGCTATCCCTAACGCAAACCTAAACCTAACCCTAACCCTAACACAAACCTAACCCTAACCATAACCCTAACCCTAAACCTAACCCAAACCATAACCCTAACGCAAACCTAACCCTAACACTAACCCTAAACCTAACCTTAACGCAAACCTAACCCTAACCCTAACCCTAACCCTAAACCTAACGCAAAACTAATCGTAACCCTAACCCTAACCCTAACCTTAAACCTACCCTTAACCCTAACCATAACTAAAACTTAACACTAACCCTAACCCTAACCCTAACGCAAACCTAACCCTAATACTAAGTATAACCCTAACCCTAACCTAACCCTAAACCTAACCCTAACATTGACCGTAACCTAACCCTAAACCTAACCCGACCTCTAACCCTAACCCTAACCCTAACCTTAACGCAAACCTAACCCTAAACTTAACGTTAACAATAAAACCCTATTGCTAACCTTAACCCTAACACTAACCCTAACCATAAACCCAGGCCCTATCCCTAACCCTAACCCTAACTGTAACCCTAACCCTAACGCAAACCTAACCCTAACACTAACCCTAAACCTAAACCTAAACCTAACCCTAAACCTAACCCTAACCCTAACCCTAACGCAAACCTAACCCTAACCCAACCCTAACAAAAAACCTAAACCTAACCCTAACGCTAACGCAAACCTAACCCTAACCCTAACCCTAACCTTACCCTAACGCATACCTAACCCTAACCCTAACCCTAACCTTAACCCTAACCCTAACCCTAACCCTAACCTAACCCTAACATAAACCTAACCAAAACCCTAGACCAAACCCTAACCCTAACCCTAAACCTAACTTTAAAACTAAACCCTAACCCTAACCCTAAAACTAGCTCTAACGCTAATCTAAAGCTAACCCTTCCCTAAACCCTATACCTAACATGAAAAATGCACTTAACCCTAACCCTAACCTAACCCTAACCCTAATCCTAACCTAACCCTACCCTAACCCTAACCCTAACCCTAGTCCTAACCCTAACCCTAACCCTAAACCTAACCCTAACCTTAAAACTAACCTTAACCCTAAACCTAACGCAAACCTAACCCTTACCCTAACACTAACCCTAACCCTAACCCTAAACCTAGCCCTAACCCTAACCTAACCCTAACCGTAACCCAAACCCTAACACAAACCTAAGCCTAACCTTAACCCTAACGCTAACCCAACCCTAGCCCTAACCCTAACCCTAACCCTAATTCAAACCTAACCCTAACACTAACCCTAAAGCTAACCCTAAACTTAAAACTAACCTTAACCCTAACCCTAACGCACACCTAACCCTAACCCTAACCCTAACCCTAACCCTAACCCTAACCGAAACCCTAAGGCTAACCTAAACCTAACCGTAACCTAAACCCTAACCCTAACCCTAAACCTAACCCTTACCTAACACTAACCCTAACCCTAACACTAACCCTAACCTAAGCCTAACTCTAACCCTAACCCTAACCCTAAACTTTACCTAACTCTAATCCTAACGAAAACCTAACCCTAACCCTAACACTAACCCTAACCCTAACCCTAACGCTAACCTAACCCTAAACCTAACCCTAACCCTAACCCTAACCCTAACCCTAACGCAAACATAAACCTAACCCTAACCCTAACCCTAACCCTAACCCTAACGCCAACCTAACCCTAACCCTAACTCTAACCCTAAACATAACCCAAACCCTAACCTTAACGCAAACCTAACCCTAACCCTAACCCTAACCCTAACCCTAACCCTAACCCTAACCCTAACGCAAACCTAACCCTAACCCTAAACCTAACCCTAACCCTAACCCTAACCCAAACCCTAACGCAAACCTAACCCTAACCCTAACCCTAAACCTAACCCTAACCTTAAAACTAACCTTAAACCTAAACCTAACGCAAACCTAACCCTAACCCTAACCCTAACCCTAACCCTAACGGAAACATAACTCTAACCCTAATCCTAAATCTAACACAAACCTAACACTAAATCCTAACCATAAACCTAACCCTATACCTTACCCTAATTCTAACCTAACCCTAACACTAACCATAAACCTAACCCTAACCCTAACGCTAACCTACCCATAGCCTAACCCTAATCCTAACATGAAACCTAACCCTAACCCTAACCTAACCATAACCCTAAAGCTAACCCTAAACCTACCACTACCACTAACACTAACCCTAAGTCTAACCCTAAACCTAACCCTAAACCTATTCATACCCATAACCCTAACCCTAACACTAACTATAACCCTAACCCTAAACAGTATCTCTAGCCCTAATACTAACCCTAACGTAACCCTAACCCGAAGCCTAACCCTAACCCCTAAACCTAAACCTATCCCTGAACCTAACCGTAACTTTGACTCTAACCTAACGCTAACCCTAACCCTAACCCTACCTCTACCCCTAATCCTACTCCTAACACTAACCCTTACCCTAAACCCTAACCCTAACCCTAACCCTAACCCTAACCTTAACCCTAACACAAACCTAACCCTAATCCTAACCCTAACTCTATCCCTAATGCAAACCTAACGCTATTTCTAACCATAACCCTAACGCAAACTTAACCCTAACCCTAACCCTAAACCTAACCCTAAACCTAAACCTAAACCTAACCATAACCCTAACGCAAACCTAACCCTAACCCTAACCCTAACAGTAACCCTAACCCTAATGAAACCCTAACCCTAACCCTAACACTAACCCTTACCCTAACGCATACCTAAACCTAGCCCTAACCCTAACCCTAACCCTAACGCAAACCTAAACCTAACCCTAACCATAAACCTAACCCTAACCCTAAACCTAACCCTAACCTAAACCTAACCGAAAACCTAACCATAACCCTAAACCTAACCTTAACCCTAATCCCTAACCCTAACCCTAAGCCTAAGGATAAACTAAACATAACCGTAACCTAAACCCTAACCCTAACCCTAAACCTAACCCTAAACTAACACTAACCCTAACCCTAACACTAACCCTAACGTAAGTCTAACTCTAACCCTAAACCTAACCCTAAACCTTACCCTAACCCTAAGCCTAACGCAAACTTAACCCTAACCCTAACACTAACCCTAACCCTAACCCTAACGCTAACCTAACCCTAAACCTAACCCTAACCCTAACCCTAACCCAAACGCAAACCTAAACCTAACCCTAATCCTAACCCTAACCCTAACGCAAAACTAACCCTAACCCTAACTCTAACCCTAAACCTAACTCAAACCCTAACCTTAACGCAAACCTAAACCTAACCCTAACCCTAACCCTAACGCAAACCTAAACCTAACCCTAACCCTAACCCTAACGCAAACCTAAACCTAACCCTAACCCTAACCCTAACCCTAACGCAAACCTAACCCTAACCCTATCCCTAAACCTAACCCAAACCCTAACCTTAACGCAAACCTAACCCTAAAACTAACCCTATCCCTAACACTAACGCAATCCTAACCCTAACCCTAACCCTAACCGTAACCATAACCCTAACCCTAACGCAAACCTAACCGTAACCCTAACCCTAACCCTAACCTTAAACCTACCCTTAACCCTAACCCTAACGAAAACTTAACCCTAACCCTAACCCTAACCCTAACCCTAACGCAAACCTAACCCTAACCCTAACACTAACCCTAACCTTAACCCTAAACCTAACGCAAACCTAACCCTAAATCCTAACCCTAACCCTAACCCTAACCCTAACCCTAACCCTAACGCAAAACTACCCTAAACCTAACACTAACCCTAACCTTAAAGCTAACGCAAACCAAACCCTAACCCTAACCCTAACGTAAACCTAACCCTAACCCTAACCCTAACCCTAAACCTAACCCTAACCCAAACGCAAACCTAAACATAACCCTAACACTAACCCTAACCCTAACCCTAACCCTAAAACCTAACCCTAACCCTACCCTAACCTAACCCTAAAACTAAACCTAATCCTAAACGCTAACCCTAACCCTAACCTAACACAAACCCTAACCCTAACCTAAGCCTAACTCTTACCCTAACCCTAACCTTAACCATGACGAAAACCTAACCCTAACCCTAACCGTAACCCTAACGGAAACCTAACCCTAACCCTAACCCTATACCTAACATGAACCCTAACCCTAACGCAAACCTAACCCTAACCCTAACCCTAACCCTAACCCTAACCCTAACGCAAACCTAACACTAACCCTAACCCTTACACTAACCCTAACACAAACCTAACCCTATCCCTAACCCTAACCTTAAACGTAATCCTAACACTAACCCTAACGCAAACCTAACCCTAACCCTAACGCTAACCCTAACCCTAACCCTAACCGTAACCCTAACCCTACGCAAACCTAACCCTAACCCTAACCCTAACCATAACGCAAACCTAATCCTAACCCTAAACCTAACCCTAACCCTAACCCTAAACCTAACGCAAACCTAACCCTAACCCTAACCCTAACCCTAACGCAAACCTAACCCTATACCTAAAATTAACCCTAACGCTAACCCTAACGCAAACCTAACCCTTACCCTAACACTAACCCTAACCCTAACCCTAACACAAACCTAACACTAACCCTAACCCTAACCCTAACCGTAACCCTAACCCTAACGCAAACCTAACGCTAACCGTAACCCTAACCCTAACCCTAAAACTAACGCAAAACTAACCCTAAATCCTAACCCTAACCCTAACCCTAACCCTAAACCTAACCTTAACCCTAACGCAAATCTAACTATAAACCTAACCCTAACGCTAACCCTAACCCTAACGCAAACCTAACCGTAACCCTAACCCTAAACCTAACTCTAACGCAAACCTAACCCTAACCGTAACCCTAACCCTAACCCTAAAACTAACGCAAAACTAACCCTAAATCCTAACCCTAACCCTAACCCTAACCCTAAACCTAACCCTAACCCTAACGCATATCTAACTCTAACCCTAACCCTAACCGTAACCCTAACCCTAAGGCAAACCAAACCCTAAACTTAACGCTAACCCTAACCCTAACCCTAACCTAACGCAAACCTAACACTAACCCTAACCCTTACACTAACCCTAACACAAACCTAACCCTATACCTAACCCTAACCCTAAAAGTAATCATAACCCTAACCCTTACGCAAACCTAACCCTAAACCTAACCCTAACCCTAACCCTAACCCTACGCAAACCAAACCCTAACCGTAACCCTAACCATAACGCAAACCTAACCCTAACCATAAACCTAACCCTAACCCTAACCCTAACTCTAACACAAATCCAACCCTAATCCTAACCCTAACCCAAACGCAAACCTAACCCTAAACCTAACCCTTACCCTAACGCTAACACTAACGCAAACCTAACCCTAAACCTAACCCTAACCCTAACCCTAACCCTAAAACAAACCTAAAACTAACCCTAACCCTAACCCTAAACCTAATCCAAACCATAACCCTAACGCAAACCTCACCCTAACCCTAACCCTAACCCTAACCCTAAGCCTAACCCTAACCCTATCCCTAATCCTAACCCTAATGCAAACGTAACCGTAACCCTAACCCTAACCCTAACCCAATCCCTAATCTTAAACTTACACTTAACCCTAACCCTAACGAAAACTTAACCCTAACCCTAACCCTATCCCTAACCCTAACGCAAACTAACCCTAACCGTAACCCTAACCCTAACCCTAAACCTAACGCAAAACTAACACTAAATCCTAACCTAAACCTAACACTAACCCTAACCCGAACCATAACCCTAACGCAAACCTAACGCTAACCCTAACCATAACCCTAACCCTAAACATAACCCTAACCCTAACCCAACCACAACCCTAACCTTAAACGTAACCCTAACGCAAACCTAACCCTAACACTAACCCTAAATCTAACCCTAAACTTAAAACTAACCTTAACCATAACGCTAACGCAACCTAAATCTAACCCTAACTCTAACTCTAACCATAACCCTAAACCCTAACATAACCCTAACCCTAACCCTAACTCTAACCCTAACCGTAATGAAAACCTAACCCTAACCCTAACCAAAATCTAACGCAACCTAACACTAACCCTAACACTAACCCTAACCGAAACCTAACCCTTAGCCTAACCCTAACCCTAACACTATCCCTAACGCAAACCTAACCCTAACCCTAACCCTAACCCTAACACAAACCTAAACCTAACCCTAACCCTAACCCAAAACCTAACCCAAACCATAACCCTAACGCAAACCTAACCCTAACCCTAACCCTATACTTAACCCTAACGCAAACATAACCCTAAGCCTAACCCTAACCCTAACCCTAAACTTAAACTTACCCTTAACCCTAACCCTAACGAAAACTTAACACTAACCCTAACCCTAACCCTAACCCTAACCCTAACGCAAACCTAACCCTAACCGTTACCCTAACCCTAACCCTATACCTAACGCAAAACTAACCCTAAATCCTAACCCTAACCCTAACCCTAACCCTAACCTTAACCCTAACGCAAACCTAACCCTAAACCTAACCCTAACCCTAACCCTAACACTAACCCTAACGCAAACCTATCCGTAACCCTAACCCTAACGCAAACCAAACCCTAACCTTAACCCTAAAGCTAACCCCACCGTAACCCTAACCCTAACCCTAACGCAAACCTAACCCTAACACTAACCCTAAATCAAACCCTAAACTTAAAACTAACCTTAAACCTAACCCTAACGCAAACCTAACTCTAACCCTAACTCTAACTCTAACCATAACCCTAAACCCTAACATAACCCTAACCCTAAGCCTAACACTAACGCAAAACTAACCGTAACCCTAACCCTAACCCTAACCTTAAATCTAACCTTAACCCTAACCCTAGTGAAAACCTAACCCTAACCCTAACCCTAACTCTAACCCTAATGCAAATCTAACCCTAAACTTAACCATAACCCTAAACCTAACGCTAACCTAACCCTAAATCCTAACCCTGACCCTAACCCTAAACCTAACCCTAACACAAACCTAACCCTAACCCTAACACTAACCCTAACCCTAACCCTAAGCCTAACGCAAACCTAACACTAAATCCTAACACTAACCCTAACCCTAAACCTAACCCTAACGCAAAACTAACCCTAAACGTAACCCTAACCCTAACCCTAACCCTAAACCTAACCCAAACCCTATTCCTAACGCAAACCTAAACCTCACCCTAACCCTAACCCTAATGCAAACCTAACCCTAACACTAAACCTAACCCTAAACATAACCCTAACCCGAACCAAAACATTAACGCAAACCTAACCGTAACACTAAAACTAAAACTAACCCTAACATTAAAACTAAACTTAACCATAACCCTAACGCAGACTACCACTACCCCTAACCCTAACCCTAACCCTAAACCTAACCCTACACCTACCCCTACCAGTAACCCTAACCCTAACAATAACCGTAACCCTAACCCTAAACATTAACTCTAACCCTAACCCTAACAAAATCCTAACCCTAATCCTAAGTATAACCCTAACCCTAACCTAACCCTAAACCTAACCCTAACATTGACCCTAACCAAACCCTAAACCTAACCCGACCTCTAACCCTAACCCTAACCCTAACCTTAACGTAAACCTAACCCTAAAATTAACGTTAACAATAAACCCTAACGCTAACCTTAACCCTAACCCTAACCCTAAACATAAACCCTAGCCCTAACCCTAACCCTAACCCTAACCCGAACCATAACCCTAACACTAAACCTAACCCTAACCATAACCCTAACGCAAACCTAACCCTAATCATAACCCTAACCCTAATCCTAATGCAACCCTAACCCTAAACCTAACACAAACCCTAACCCTAACGCATACCTAACCCTAGCCCTAACCCTAACCCTAACGCTAACCCTAACCTAAACCTAACCCAAACCCTAACCGTAACCCTAAACCTAACCTTAACCCTAAACCCTAACCCTAACCCTAACCCTAACCCTAAGGCTAACCTAAACCTAACCGTAACCTAAACCCAAACCCTAACCCTAAACCTAACCCTAACCTAACACTAATCCTAACCCTAACACTTACCCTAACCTAAGCCTAAGTCTAACCCTAACCCTGACCCTAAACCTTAACCTAACTCTAACCCTAACGCAAACCTAACCCTAACCCTAACACTAACCCTAACCCTAACCCTGACGCTAACCTAACCCTAAACCTAACCTAATCCTAACCCTATCCCTAACGCAAACCTAAACCTAACCCTAACCATAACCCTAACGCTAACGCAAACCTAACCCTATCCCTAACCCTAACCCTAACCCTAACACTAACGCAAACCTAACCCTAACCCTAAACTTAACCCTAACCCTAACCCTAACCCAAACCCTAACGCAAACCTAACCATAAGGCTTACCCTAAACCTAACCCTAACGCATAACCAACCATAACCCTAAACCTAACCCTAACGTAAACCTAACCCTAAACTTAAACCTAACCCTAACACGAACACAATCCTATCCCTAACCCTAACCCTAACCCTAACCCTAACCGTAACCCTAACCCTAACGCAAACCTAACCCAAACCCTAACTCTAAACCTTACCCTAAACTTAAAACTAAGCTTAACCCTAACCCTAACGCAAACCTAACCCTAACCCTAACCTAACCCTAACCCTAACCCTAACCCTAACCCTAACTCAAACCTAACCCTAACCCTAACCCTAAAGCTAACCCTAAACTTAAAACTAACCTTAACCCTAACCCTATCGCAAACCTAACCCTAAACCTAACTCTAACTCTAACCAGAACCCTAACCCTAACCATAACCCTAACCCTAACCCTAACCCTAACCCTAACGCATACCTAACCGTAACCCTAACCATATCCCTAACCTTAAACCAAACCTTAAGCCTAACCCTAACGAAAACCTAACCCTAACCCTAACCCTAACCCTAAACCTAACGCTAACATTGACCGTAACCTAAACCTAAACCTAACCCTAACCCTAACCCTAACCCTAATGCAAACCTAACCATAACCCTAACCCTAACACTAACGCAAACCTAAACCTAACCCTAACCCTAAACCTAACCCTAACCCTAACCCTAACGCAAACCTAACCCTAACCCTAACCCTAACCCTAACGCAAACCTAAACCTAAATAACCCTAAACCGAACCCTAAACCTAACCCTAACCCTAACGCAAACCTAACCCTAAACCTAACCCTAAACCTAACCCTAAGCCTATACCCTAACCCTAACCCTACCCCAAACTAACCCTAACCCTATACCCTAAGCCTAACTCTACCCTAACCTAACCCTAAACCTAACTCTAAACCTAACCTAAGCCTAACTCTTACACTAACACCTAACCATAAACCTAACCCTATACCTAACCCTAATTCTAACCTAACCCTAACACTAACCATAACCCTAACCCTAACCCTAACCCTAACCCTTACCCTAACGCATACCTAAACCTAACCCTAACCCTAACCCTAATCCTAACGCAAACCTAAACCTAACCCTAACCCTAACCCTAACCCTATCCCTAACCCTAACCCTAACCCAAACCTAAACCTAACTCAAAACCTAACCGTAACACTAAACCTAACCTTAACCCTAAACCCTAACCCTAACCATAAGCCTAACGCTACCCTAAACCTAACCGTAACCTAAACCCTAACCCTAACCCTAAACCTAAACCTAACCTAACACTAACCCTAACCCTAACACTAACCCTAACTAAGCCTAACCCTATCACTAACCCTAACCCTGACGCAAACCTAACCCTAACCCTAAAGCTAAACCTAACGCAAACCTAACCCTAAATCCTAACCCTAAACCTAACCCTTACCCTAAACCTAACGCAAACCTAACGCTAAACCTAACCCTAACCCTAACCCTAACGCAATCCTAACCCTAACTCTAAACCTAACCCTAACCCTAACACTAACGTAAACCTAACCTTAACCCTAACCCTAACCCTGACCCTAACCCAAAGCCTAAATCTAACGCAAACCTAACCCTAAGCCTAACCCAAACCCTAAACCTAACGCTAACCCTAACCCTAACCATAATGTAAACTTAACCCTAACCCTAACCCTAATCGTAAACCCTGACCCTAACCCTAACCTAACAGTAACCCTAACCCTAACCTAAGCCTAACTCTTACCCTAACCCTAACCCTAAACATAACCCTAACCCTAACCCTAACGCAAACCTAACCCTAACCCTAATCCTAACCCTAACCCTATCCCTAACGCTAACCTAACCTTAACCCTAACCCTAACCCTAACCCTAACCTTAACGCAAACCTAAACCTAAACTTAACGTTAACCATTAAACCCTAACGCTAACCTTATCCCTAACCCTAACCCTAGACCTATCCCTAACCCTAACCCTAACCGTAACCCTAAACCTAATCCTAAAACTAACCCTAACCCTAACCCTAACGCAAACCTCAACATAACCCTAACCCTAACCCTAACCCTAATGCAAACCAAACCCTAACACTAACCGTAACCCTAACCGTAACCCTAACCCTAACCATAACTCAAACCTAACCCTAACCCTAACCCTAACACTAACGCATACCTAACCCTGAACCTAACCCTAACCCTAACCCTAACCCTAACGCAAAACTTACCCTAACCCTAACCCTAACCCTAACCGTAACCTAAATAATCCAAAACCTAAGCCTAACCCTAAACCTAACACTAACCCTAACGCATACCTAACCCTACCCATAACCCTAAATCTAACCCTAACGCAAACCTAACAATAAACCTAACCCTAAACCTAACCCTAACCTAACCTAAACCTAACCCATCCTAATCCTAACACTAACCCTAACCCTAAACCTAACATTAATCCTGAACCCTAACCCTAACCCTAACGCTAACCTAACCCTAAACTTAACATTAACAATCAAACCCTAACGCTAACCTTAACCCTAACCCTAACACTAACCATAAAACCTAGCCCTATCCCTACCCCTAACCCTAACCGTAACCCTAACCCTAACGCAAATCTAACCCTAACCCTAAACCTAAACCTAAACCTAACCCTAACCCTAACCCTAACCCTAACGCAAACCTAACCCTAACCCTAACCCTAAACCAAAACCTAACCCTAACCCTAACCCTAACGCAAAACTAAACCTAACCCTAACCCTAACCATAACCCTAACGCATACCTAAACCTAACCCTAACCCAAACCCTAAACTTAACCCAAACCCTAACCTTAACCCTAACCCTAACCTAAACCTAACCCAAACCCTAAATCTAACCCTAACCATAACCCTAAACCTAACCCTAACCCTAAAGCTAACCCTAAACTTAAAACTAACCTTAACCCTACCCTAACGCAAACCTAACCCTAACCCTAACTCTAACTCTAACCCTAACCCTAAACCCTAACCCTAATCCCTAACCCTAACCCTAACCCTAACGCAAAACTAACCGTAACCATAACCCTAACCCTAACCTAAAACCTAACCTTAACCCTGACCCTAACGAAAACCTAACCCTTACCCTATCCCTAACATTAACCCTGACGCAAACGTAACCCTAACCCTAACCCTAACCCTAACCCTAACGCAAACCTAACCCTAAACCTAACCTTAACCCTAACCTTAACCCTAACGCAAACCTAACCCTAGCCCTAACCCTAACCCTAAACCTAACCCGAACCATAACCCTAACACTAAACCTAACCCTAACCATAACCCTAACGCAAACCTAACCCTAATCATAACCCTAACCCTAATCCTAATGCAACCCTAACCCTAAACCTAACACAAACCCTAACCCTAACGCATACCTAACCCTAGCCCTAACCCTAACCCTAACGCTAACCCTAACCTAAACCTAACCCAAACCCTAACCGTAACCCTAAACCTAACCTTAACCCTAAACCCTAACCCTAACCCTAACCCTAACCCTAAGGCTAACCTAAACCTAACCGTAACCTAAACCCAAACCCTAACCCTAAACCTAACCCTAACCTAACACTAATCCTAACCCTAACACTTACCCTAACCTAAGCCTAAGTCTAACCCTAACCCTGACCCTAAACCTTAACCTAACTCTAACCCTAACGCAAACCTAACCCTAACCCTAACACTAACCCTAACCCTAACCCTGACGCTAACCTAACCCTAAACCTAACCTAATCCTAACCCTATCCCTAACGCAAACCTAAACCTAACCCTAACCATAACCCTAACGCTAACGCAAACCTAACCCTATCCCTAACCCTAACCCTAACCCTAACACTAACGCAAACCTAACCCTAACCCTAAACTTAACCCTAACCCTAACCCTAACCCAAACCCTAACGCAAACCTAACCATAAGGCTTACCCTAAACATAACCCTAACGCATAACCAACCATAACCCTAAACCTAACCCTAACGTAAACCTAACCCTAAACTTAAACCTAACCCTAACACGAACACAATCCTATCCCTAACCCTAACCCTAACCCTAACCCTAACCGTAACCCTAACCCTAACGCAAACCTAACCCAAACCCTAACTCTAAACCTTACCCTAAACTTAAAACTAAGCTTAACCCTAACCCTAACGCAAACCTAACCCTAACCCTAACCTAACCCTAACCCTAACCCTAACCCTAACCCTAACTCAAACCTAACCCTAACCCTAACCCTAAAGCTAACCCTAAACTTAAAACTAACCTTAACCCTAACCCTATCGCAAACCTAACCCTAAACCTAACTCTAACTCTAACCAGAACCCTAACCCTAACCATAACCCTAACCCTAACCCTAACCCTAACCCTAACGCATACCTAACCGTAACCCTAACCATATCCCTAACCTTAAACCAAACCTTAAGCCTAACCCTAACGAAAACCTAACCCTAACCCTAACCCTAACCCTAAACCTAACGCTAACATTGACCGTAACCTAAACCTAAACCTAACCCCAACCCTAACCCTAACCCTAATGCAAACCTAACCATAACCCTAACCCTAACACTAACGCAAACCTAAACCTAACCCTAACCCTAAACCTAACCCTAACCCTAACCCTAACGCAAACCTAACCCTAACCCTAACCCTAACCCTAACGCAAACCTAAACCTAAATAACCCTAAACCGAACCCTAAACCTAACCCTAACCCTAACGCAAACCTAACCCTAAACCTAACCCTAAACCTAACCCTAAGCCTATACCCTAACCCTAACCCTACCCCAAACTAACCCTAACCCTATACCCTAAGCCTAACTCTACCCTAACCTAACCCTAAACCTAACTCTAAACCTAACCTAAGCCTAACTCTTACACTAACACCTAACCATAAACCTAACCCTATACCTAACCCTAATTCTAACCTAACCCTAACACTAACCATAACCCTAACCCTAACCCTAACCCTAACCCTTACCCTAACGCATACCTAAACCTAACCCTAACCCTAACCCTAATCCTAACGCAAACCTAAACCTAACCCTAACCCTAACCCTAACCCTATCCCTAACCCTAACCCTAACCCAAACCTAAACCTAACTCAAAACCTAACCGTAACACTAAACCTAACCTTAACCCTAAACCCTAACCCTAACCATAAGCCTAACGCTACCCTAAACCTAACCGTAACCTAAACCCTAACCCTAACCCTAAACCTAAACCTAACCTAACACTAACCCTAACCCTAACACTAACCCTAACTAAGCCTAACCCTATCACTAACCCTAACCCTGACGCAAACCTAACCCTAACCCTAAAGCTAAACCTAACGCAAACCTAACCCTAAATCCTAACCCTAAACCTAACCCTTACCCTAAACCTAACGCAAACCTAACGCTAAACCTAACCCTAACCCTAACCCTAACGCAATCCTAACCCTAACTCTAAACCTAACCCTAACCCTAACACTAACGTAAACCTAACCTTAACCCTAACCCTAACCCTGACCCTAACCCAAAGCCTAAATCTAACGCAAACCTAACCCTAAGCCTAACCCAAACCCTAAACCTAACGCTAACCCTAACCCTAACCATAATGTAAACTTAACCTTAACCCTAACCCTAATCGTAAACCCTGACCCTAACCCTAACCTAACAGTAACCCTAACCCTAACCTAAGCCTAACTCTTACCCTAACCCTAACCCTAAACATAACCCTAACCCTAACCCTAACGCAAACCTAACCCTAACCCTAATCCTAACCCTAACCCTATCCCTAACGCTAACCTAACCTTAACCCTAACCCTAACCCTAACCCTAACCTTAACGCAAACCTAAACCTAAACTTAACGTTAACCATTAAACCCTAACGCTAACCTTATCCCTAACCCTAACCCTAGACCTATCCCTAACCCTAACCCTAACCGTAACCCTAAACCTAATCCTAAAACTAACCCTAACCCTAACCCTAACGCAAACCTCAACATAACCCTAACCCTAACCCTAACCCTAATGCAAACCAAACCCTAACACTAACCGTAACCCTAACCGTAACCCTAACCCTAACCATAACTCAAACCTAACCCTAACCCTAACCCTAACCCTAACGCATACCTAACCCTGAACCTAACCCTAACCCTAACCCTAACCCTAACGCAAAACTTACCCTAACCCTAACCCTAACCCTAACCGTAACCTAAATAATCCAAAACCTAAGCCTAACCCTAAACCTAACACTAACCCTAACGCATACCTAACCCTACCCATAACCCTAAATCTAACCCTAACGCAAACCTAACAATAAACCTAACCCTAAACCTAACCCTAACCTAACCTAAACCTAACCCAAATCCTAATCCTAACACTAACCCTAACCCTAAACCTAACATTAATCCTGAACCCTAACCCTAACCCTAACGCTAACCTAACCCTAAACTTAACATTAACAATCAAACCCTAACGCTAACCTTAACCCTAACCCTAACACTAACCATAAAACCTAGCCCTATCCCTACCCCTAACCCTAACCGTAACCCTAACCCTAACGCAAATCTAACCCTAACCCTAAACCTAAACCTAAACCTAACCCTAACCCTAACCCTAACCCTAACGCAAACCTAACCCTAACCCTAACCCTAAACCAAAACCTAACCCTAACCCTAACCCTAACGCAAAACTAAACCTAACCCTAACCCTAACCATAACCCTAACGCATACCTAAACCTAACCCTAACCCAAACCCTAAACTTAACCCAAACCCTAACCTTAACACTAACCCTAACCTAAACCTAACCCAAACCCTAAATCTAACCCTAACCATAACCCTAAACCTAACCCTAACCCTAAAGCTAACCCTAAACTTAAAACTAACCTTAACCCTACCCTAACGCAAACCTAACCCTAACCCTAACTCTAACTCTAACCCTAACCCTAAACCCTAACCCTAATCCCTAACCCTAACCCTAACCCTAACGCAAAACTAACCGTAACCATAACCCTAACCCTAACCTAAAACCTAACCTTAACCCTGACCCTAACGAAAACCTAACCCTTACCCTATCCCTAACATTAACCCTGACGCAAACGTAACCCTAACCCTAACCCTAACCCTAACCCTAACGCAAACCTAACCCTAAACCTAACCTTAACCCTAACCTTAACCCTAACGCAAACCTAACCCTAGCCCTAACCCTAACCCTAAACCTAACCCGAACCATAACCCTAACACTAAACCTAACCCTAACCATAACCCTAACGCAAACCTAACCCTAATCATAACCCTAACCCTAATCCTAATGCAACCCTAACCCTAAACCTAACACAAACCCTAACCCTAACGCATACCTAACCCTAGCCCTAACCCTAACCCTAACGCTAACCCTAACCTAAACCTAACCCAAACCCTAACCGTAACCCTAAACCTAACCTTAACCCTAAACCCTAACCCTAACCCTAACCCTAACCCTAAGGCTAACCTAAACCTAACCGTAACCTAAACCCAAACCCTAACCCTAAACCTAACCCTAACCTAACACTAATCCTAACCCTAACACTTACCCTAACCTAAGCCTAAGTCTAACCCTAACCCTGACCCTAAACCTTAACCTAACTCTAACCCTAACGCAAGCCTAACCCTAACCCTAACACTAACCCTAAACCTAACCCTGACGCTAACCTAACCCTAAACCTAACCTAATCCTAACCCTATCCCTAACGCAAACCTAAACCTAACCCTAACCATAACCCTAACGCTAACGCAAACCTAACCCTATCCCTAACCCTAACCCTAACCCTAACACTAACGCAAACCTAACCCTAACCCTAAACTTAACCCTAACCCTAACCCTAACCCAAACCCTAACGCAAACCTAACCATAAGGCTTACCCTAAACATAACCCTAACGCATAACCAACCATAACCCTAAACCTAACCCTAACGTAAACCTAACCCTAAACTTAAACCTAACCCTAACACGAACACAATCCTATCCCTAACCCTAACCCTAACCCTAACCCTAACCGTAACCCTAACCCTAACGCAAACCTAACCCAAACCCTAACTCTAAACCTTACCCTAAACTTAAAACTTAGCTTAACCCTAACCCTAACGCAAACCTAACCCTAACCCTAACCTAACCCTAACCCTAACCCTAACCCTAACCCTAACTCAAACCTAACCCTAACCCTAACCCTAAAGCTAACCCTAAACTTAAAACTAACCTTAACCCTAACCCTATCGCAAACCTAACCCTAAACATAACTCTAACTCTAACCAGAACCCTAACCCTAACCATAACCCTAACCCTAACCCTAACCCTAACCCTAACGCATACCTAACCGTAACCCTAACCATATCCCTAACCTTAAACCAAACCTTAAGCCTAACCCTAACGAAAACCTAACCCTAACCCTAACCCTAACCCTAAACCTAACGCTAACATTGACCGTAACCTAAACCTAAACCTAACCCTAACCCTAACCCTAACCCTAATGCAAACCTAACCATAACCCTAACCCTAACACTAACGCAAACCTAAACCTAACCCTAACCCTAAACCTAACCCTAACCCTAACCCTAACGCAAACCTAACCCTAACCCTAACCCTAACCCTAACGCAAACCTAAACCTAAATAACCCTAAACCGAACCCTAAACCTAACCCTAACCCTAACGCAAACCTAACCCTAAACCTAACCCTAAACCTAACCCTAAGCCTATACCCTAACCCTAACCCTACCCCAACCTAACCCTAACCCTATACCCTAAGCCTAACTCTACCCTAACCTAACCCTAAACCTAACTCTAAACCTAACCTAAGCCTAACTCTTACACTAACACCTAACCATAAACCTAACCCTATACCTAACCCTAATTCTAACCTAACCCTAACACTAACCATAACCCTAACCCTAACCCTAACCCTAACCCTTACCCTAACGCATACCTAAACCTAACCCTAACCCTAACCCTAATCCTAACGCAAACCTAAACCTAACCCTAACCCTAACCCTAACCCTATCCCTAACCCTAACCCTAACCCAAACCTAAACCTAACTCAAAACCTAACCGTAACACTAAACCTAACCTTAACCCTAAACCCTAACCCTAACCATAAGCCTAACGCTACCCTAAACCTAACCGTAACCTAAACCCTAACCCTAACCCTAAACCTAAACCTAACCTAACACTAACCCTAACCCTAACACTAACCCTAACTAAGCCTAACCCTATCACTAACCCTAACCCTGACGCAAACCTAACCCTAACCCTAAAGCTAAACCTAACGCAAACCTAACCCTAAATCCTAACCCTAAACCTAACCCTTACCCTAAACCTAACGCAAACCTAACGCTAAACCTAACCCTAACCCTAACCCTAACGCAATCCTAACCCTAACTCTAAACCTAACCCTAACCCTAACACTAACGTAAACCTAACCTTAACCCTAACCCTAACCCTGACCCTAACCCAAAGCCTAAATCTAACGCAAACCTAACCCTAAGCCTAACCCAAACCCTAAACCTAACGCTAACCCTAACCCTAACCATAATGTAAACTTAACCCTAACCCTAACCCTAATCGTAAACCCTAACCCTAACCCTAACCTAACAGTAACCCTAACCCTAACCTAAGCCTAACTCTTACCCTAACCCTAACCCTAAACATAACCCTAACCCTAACCCTAACGCAAACCTAACCCTAACCCTAATCCTAACCCTAACCCTATCCCTAACGCTAACCTAACCTTAACCCTAACCCTAACCCTAACCCTAACCTTAACGCAAACCTAAACCTAAACTTAACGTTAACCATTAAACCCTAACGCTAACCTTATCCCTAACCCTAACCCTAGACCTATCCCTAACCCTAACCCTAACCGTAACCCTAAACCTAATCCTAAAACTAACCCTAACCCTAACCCTAACGCAAACCTCAACATAACCCTAACCCTAACCCTAACCCTAATGCAAACCAAACCCTAACACTAACCGTAACCCTAACCGTAACCCTAACCCTAACCATAACTCAAACCTAACCCTAACCCTAACCCTAACCCTAACGCATACCTAACCCTGAACCTAACCCTAACCCTAACCCTAACCCTAACGCAAACCTTACCCTAACCCTAACCCTAACCCTAACCGTAACCTAAATAATCCAAAACCTAAGCCTAACCCTAAACCTAACACTAACCCTAACGCATACCTAACCCTACCCATAACCCTAAATCTAACCCTAACGCAAACCTAACAATAACCCTAACCCTAAACCTAACCCTAACCTAACCTAAACCTAACCCAAATCCTAATCCTAACACTAACCCTAACCCTAAACCTAACATTAATCCTGAACCCTAACCCTAACCCTAACGCTAACCTAACCCTAAACTTAACATTAACAATCAAACCCTAACGCTAACCTTAACCCTAACCCTAACACTAACCATAAAACCTAGCCCTATCCCTACCCCTAACCCTAACCGTAACCCTAACCCTAACGCAAATCTAACCCTAACCCTAAACCTAAACCTAAACCTAACCCTAACCCTAACCCTAACCCTAACGCAAACCTAACCCTAACCCTAACCCTAAACCAAAACCTAACCCTAACCCTAACCCTAACGCAAAACTAAACCTAACCTTAACCCTAACCATAACCCTAACGCATACCTAACCCTAACCCTAACCCAAACCCTAAACTTAACCCAAACCCTAACCTTAACCCTAACCCTAACCTAAACCTAACACAAACCCTAAACCTAACCCTAACCATAACCCTAAACCTAACCCTAACCCTAAAGCTAACCCTATACTTAAAACTAACCTTAACCCTACCCTAACGCAAACCTAACCCTAACCCTAACTCTAACTCTAACCCTAACCCTAAACCCTAACCCTAATCCCTAACCCTAACCCTAACCCTAACGCAAAACTAACCGTAACCATAACCCTAACCCTAACCTAAAACCTAACCTTAACCCTGACCCTAACGAAAACCTAACCCTTACCCTATCCCTAACCCTAACCCTGACGCAAACGTAACCCTAACCCTAACACTAACCCTAAACCTAACGCAAACCTAACCCTAAATCCTAACCCTAACCCTAACCCTAACCCTAACCCTAACCCTAACGCAAACCTAACCCTAAACCTAACCTTAACCCTAACCTTAACCCTAACGCAAACCTAACCCTAACCCTAACCCTAACCCTAACGCAAACTTAACCCTAACCCAAAACCTAACCCTAACCCTAACACTGACCCAAAGCCTAACCCTAACGCAAACCAAACCCTAACCCTAACCTTAACCCTAACCCTAACGCAAACCTAACCCTAACCCTAACCCTAAACCTAACCCTAAACCTAACCCTAACGCAATCCTAACCGTAACCCTAACCCTAACACTAACCATAAACCTAAACTTAACCTTAACCCTAACGAAAACCTAACCCAAACCTAACCCTAACCATAACCCTAATGCTAACATAAACCTAACGCTAACCCTAACCATAACCCTAACGCATACCTAAACCTGAACCTAACCCTAACCTTAACCCTAACGCAAACCTTACCCTAACCCTAACCCTAACCCTAACCCTAACCTAAACTTAATCCAAACCCTAACCCAAACCCTAACACTAACCCTAACACAAACCCTAACCCTAACGCATACCTAACCCTACCCCTAACCCTAAATCTAACCCTAACGCGACTCTAACCCTAACCCTAACCCTAAACCTAACCCTAAACCTAACCTAAACCTAACCCAAACCCTAACACTAACACTAACCCTAACCCTAACCCTAACCCTAACCCTAACCCTAACCCTAACGCAAACCTAACCCTAACCCTAACCCTAAATTTAACCCTAACCCTAACGCAAACCTAACCCTAACCCTAACTCTCACTCTAACCCTAACACTAAACCCTAACCCTAACCCTAACCCTAACTCTAACCCTAACGCATACCTAAACGTAACCCTAACCATAACCCTAACTTTAACTTAAACTTAACACTAACCCTAACGAAAACCTAACCCTAACCCTAACCCTAACCCTAACCCTAACGCAAACTAAACCTAACCCTAACCCTAACCCTAACGCAAAGCTAACCCTAAACCTAACCATAACCCTAACCCTAACCCTAACGCAAACCTAATCCAAATCCTAACCCTAACTCTAAACCTAACGCAAACCTAACCCATAATCCTAACCCTAACACTAACCCTAACCCTAACGCATACCTAACCCTAACCCTAACCCTAACGCAAACCTAAATTTAAACATATCCCTAACCCTAACCCTAACACAAGCCTAACCCTAAACCTAACCCTATCCATAAACGTAACCCTAACCCTAAACCTAACCTAACCCTAACCCTAACCCTAACCCTAACGCAAACCTAATCCTAAACTTAACGCTAACCCTAAAACCCTAACGCTAACCCTAACCCTAACCCTAACGAAAATACAAACGTAACCTTAAAACCCTAACACTAACCCTAACCCTAACCCTAACCCTAATACAAACCTAACCCTAACCCTAACCCTAACCTTAACCCTAACGCAAATCTTACCCTAACCCTAACACTAACCCTAACCCGAACACACACCTAACCCTAACCCTAACCCTAACCCTAACCCAAACCTAACCTGAACCCTTACCCTCACCCTAACCCTAACCCTAACACAAGCCTATCCCTAAACCTAACCCTATCCATAAACCTAACCGTAACCCCAACCCTAACTTAACCCTATCCATAACCCTAACCCTATCCCTAATCCTAAGCCTAACACTAACGCAAACCTAACCCTAACCCTATCCCTAAAACTAAACCTATACTTAAAACTAACCTTAACCCTAACACTAACGCAAACCTAACCTTAAACCTAACTCTCACTCTAACCCTAACCCTAAACCCTAACCCTAACCCTAACCCTAACCCTAACCCTAGCGCAAACCTAACCCTAAACCTAACCGTAACACTAACTCTAACCCTAACGCAAACCTAACCCTAACCCTAACCCTAACTCTAAACCTAACGCAAACCTAACACTAAATCCTAACCCTAACACTAACCCTAACCCTAACGCATACCTAACCCTAACCCTAACCCTAACGAATACTTAACCTTAACCCTAACCCTAACCCTAACACAAGCCTATCCCTAAACCTAACACTATCCATAAACCTAACCCTAACCCTAACCCTAACCTAACCCTAACCCTAACCCTAACCCTAACCATACCGCTAACCCTAACCCTAACCCTAACCCTAAACCTAACCCTAACCCTAACCCTAACCCTAACCCTAACCCTAACCCTAACGCTAACCTAACCCTAAACTTAACGTTAACAATAAAACCCTAACGCTAACCTTAACCCTAACCCTAACACTAACCATAAAACCTAGCCCTATCCCTACCCCTAACCCTAACCGTAACCCTAACCCTAACGCAAATCTAACCCTAACCCTAAACTAAACCTAAACCTAACCCTAACCCTAACCCTAGCCCTAACGCAAACATAACCCTAACCCTAACCCTAAACCAAAACCTAACCCTAACCCTAACCCTAACGCAAAACTAAACCTAACCCTAACCCTAACCATAACCCTAACGCATACCTATCCCTAACCCTAACCCAAACCCTAACCCTAACGCTAACCTAACCCTAAACCTAACCCTAACCCTAACCCTAACCCTAACGCAAACCTAAACATAACCCTATCCATAACCCTAACCCTAACCCAAAACTAAACATAACCCTAACTCTAAACCTAAACCTAACCCAAACCCTAACCTTAACGCAAACCTAACCCTAACCCTAACCCTAACCCTAACCCTAACGCAAACCTAACCTAACCCTAAACCTAACCCTAACCCTAACCCTAACCCAAACCCTAAAGCAAACCTAACCCTAACCCTAAACCTAAACCTAACCCTAACCTTAAAATTAACCTTAACCCTACACCTAACGCAACCTAACCCTAACCCTAACCCTAACCCTAACCCTATACTTAACCCTAATTCTAACCTAACCCTAACATTAACCATAACCCTAACCCTAACCCTAACGTAAACCTAACCCTAACCCTAAACCTAACCCTAAATCTCACCCTAACCCTAATCCTAACACTACCGCTAACACTAAATCCTAACCCTAACGCTAACCCTAACCCTAATGCAAACCTAACCATAACCCTAACCCTAACCCTAACGCAAACCTAAACTTAACCCTAACACTAAACCTAACCCTAACCCTAACCCTAACGCAAACCTAACCCTAACACTAACACTAACCCTAAACCTAACCCTAAACATAACCCTAACCCTAACCCTAATCCTAAACCCTAGCCCTATCCCTAACACTAACCCTAACCGTAACCCTAAACCTAACCCTAAATCTAACCCTAACCCTAACCCTAACCCTAACGCAAACCACACCCTAACCCTAACCCTAACCCTAACCCTAACCCTAACGCATACCAAACCCTGAACCTAACCCTAAACCTAACCCTAACGCAAAACTTACCCTAACCCTAACCCTAACCCTAACCATAACCTAAACTTAATCCAAACCCTAAGCCTAACCCTAAACCTAACCCTAACCCTAAAGCTAACCCTAAACTTAAAACTAACCTTAACCCTAACCCTATCGCAAACCTAACCCTAACCCTAACACTAACCCTAACCCTAACCCTAATGTAAACCTAACCATAACCCTAACCCTAACCCTAACGCAAACCTAATCCTAACCCTAACCTAACCCTAACCCTAATCCTAACTTAACCCTACCCTAAACCTAACCCTAAATCTAACCCTACCCCTAACCTTAACCCTAACGCAAACCTAACCCTAAACCTAACCCTAACCCTAACGCAAACCTAAACCTAATCCTAACCCTAACCCTAACTCTAACACTAACCCTAACGTAAACCTAACCCTAACCCTAACCCTAACCCTAAACCTAAACCTAACACAAACCCTAACCCTAACACTAAACCTAACCCTAAACCTAACTTTAACCCAAAACTCTAACCCTAACCATAACCCAACCCTAAACCTAATCCTAACCCTAACCCTAACGCAAACCTAACCCTACCCCTAACACTAACCCTAACCTTAACGCAAACCTAACCCTAACCCTAAACCTAACCCTAAACCTAACCCTAACCCTAACCCTAACCTTAACGCAAACCTAAACCTATACTTAACGTTAACCATAAAACCCTAAGGCAAATGTTAAACCTAACCCTAACACTAACACTAAACCCTAGCCCTATCCCTAACCCTAAACCTAAAGGTAACCCTAACCCTAACGCAAACTTAACCCTAACCCTAACCCTAAACCTAACCCTAAACATAACCCTAACCCTAACCGTAACCCTAACCCTAACGCAAACCTAACCATAACCATAACGCTAACCCTCAACCTAAACCTAACCATAACCCTAACACAAACCTAACCCTAATCGTAACCCTAACCCTAACCCTAACGCAAACATAACCGTAACCCTAAACCTATCCCTAACCGTAAACCTAACCTTAACCCTAACCCTAACGAAAACCTAACCCTAACCCTAACCCTAATCCTAACCTTAACGCAAATCTAACCCTAACCATAACCATAACCCTAAACCTAAAGCAAACCTAACCCTAAATTCTAACCATAACCCTAACCCTAAACCTAACCGTAACCATAATCCTAACGCAAACCGAACCCAAAACCTAACCCTAACCCTAACGCTATCCCTAATGCAAACCTAAACATAACCCTAACCCTAACACAAACCTAACCTTAACCATAACCGTAACCCTAAACCTAACCCATACCATAACCCTAACGCAAACCTAACCCTAACCCTTACCCTAAACATAACCTTAAAGCAAACCTAACCCTAACCCTAACTCTAACCCTAATCCTAACCCTAACGCAAACCTAATCGTAACCCTAACCCTAACCTTAAACCTACCCTTAACCCTAACCCTAACTAAAACTTAACCCTAACCCTAACCCTAACCCTAACGCAAACCTAACCCTAATCCTAAGTATAACCCTAACCCTAACCTAACGCTAAACCTAACCCTAACATTGACCCTAACCTAACCCTAAACCTATCCCGACCTCTAACCCTAACCCTAACCCTAACCTTAAAGCAAACCTAACCCTAAACTTAACGTTAACAATAAAACCCTAACGCTAAACTTAACCCTAACCCTAACCCTAACCATAAACCCTAGCCCTATCCCTAACCTTAACCCTACCGTAACCCTAACCCTAACGCAAACCTAACCCTAACCCTAACCCTAAACCTAAACCTAAACCTAACTCTAACCCTAACCCTAACGCAAACCTAACCCTAAACCTAACCCTAACACAAAACCTAACCCTAACCCTAACGCAAACCGAACCCTAATCCTAACCCTAACCTTACCCTAACGCATACCTAACCCTAACCCTAACCCTAACCTTAACCCTAATCCTAACACTAACCCTAACCCTAACCCTAACCTAAACCTAACCCAAACCCTAAACCAAACACTAACCCTAACCCTAAACCTAACTTTAAATCTAAACACTAACCCTAACCCTAAAACTAGCTCTAACGCTAATCCTAACCTAACCCTAACCTAAACCCTATACATAACATGAAAAATAACCTTAACCCTAACCCTAACCTAACCCTAACCCTAATCCTAACCTAACCCTACCCTAAGCCTAACCCTAACCCTAATCCTAACCTAACCCTACCCTAACCCTAACCCTAACCCTAACCCTAGCCCTAACCCTACCCCTAACCCTAAACCTAACCCTAACCTTAAAACTAACCTTAACCCTAACCCTAACGCAAACCTAACACTTACCCTAACACTAACCCTAACCCTAACCCTAAACCTAGCCATAACCCTAACCATAACCCTAACCGAAACCCAAACCCTAACACAAACCTAACACTAACCTTAACCCTAACCCTATCCCAACCCTAGCCCTAACCCTAACCCTAACCCTAATTCAAACCTAACCCTAACCCTAACCCTAAAGCTAACCCTAAATCTAACCCTACCCCTAACACTAACCCTAACGCAAACCTAACCCTAACCCTAACACTATCCCTAACCTTAACGCAAACCTAACCCTAACCCTAAACCTAACCCTAAACCTAACCCTAACCCTAACCCTAACCTTAACGCAAACCTAAACCTATACTTAACGTTAAACATAAAACCCTAAGGCAATTGTTAAACCTAACCTTAACCCTAACACTAAACCCTAGCCCTATCACTAACCCTAACCCTAAACGAAACCCTAACCCTAACGCACACCTAACCCTAACCATAAACCTAACCCTAAACCTAACCCTAACCATAACCCTAACGCAAACCTAACCCTAATCCTAACCCTAACCCTAACCCTAACGCAACCCTAACTCTAAACCTAACACAAACCCTAACCTTAACGCAAACCTAACCCTAACCCTAACACTATCCCTACACCTAACGCAAACCGAAACCTAACCCTAACCCTAACCCTAACCCAAACCCTAACCCAAACACTAACGCAAACCTAACCCTAACACTAACCCTAAACATAACCGTAACCTTAAAACTAACCTTAACCCTAAAACTAACGCAAACCTAAACCTAACCCTAACCCAAACTCTAACCCTAACGGAAACATAACTCTAACTCTATCCCTAAAACTAACGCAACCTAACCCTAAATCCTAAACCTAAACCTAACCCTAACCCTAATGCTAACCTAACCCTAACACTAACCATAACACTAACCCTAACCCTAAAGCTAACCTAACCCTAGCCTAACCCTAATCCTAACATGAAATCTAATCCTAACCCTAACCTAACCATAACCCTAAAGCTAACCCTATACCTATCACTACCCTTAAACCTAACACTAACCCTAACCCTAAACCTACCCCTAACCATAACGCTAACCCTAACACTAACCATAACCCTAACCCTAAACATTAACTCTAACCCTAACCCTAACCCTAAACCTAACCCTAACATTGACCCTAACCTAACCCTAAACCTAATCCTATCTCTAACCCTAACCCTAATCCTAACCCTAACCCTAACACTAAAACTTAACCCTAACCCTAACCCGAACCCTAATGCAAACCTAACCATAACCCTAACCCTAACTCTAACGCAAAACTAACCCTAACCCAAAACCTAACCCTAACCCTAACCTAACGCAAACCTAACCCTAACCATAACCCTAACCTTAACGCAAACCTAACCCTAACCCTAACCCTAACACTAACACAAACCTAACACTAACCCTAACCCTAAACCTAACCCTAATCCTAACCCAAACGCAAACCTAAACATAACCCTAACACTAACCCTAACACTAAACCTAACCCTAACACAAAAACCTAACCCTAACCGTACCCTAACCTAACCCTAAAACTAAACCTAATCCTAACCCTAACTCTAAACCTAACCTTACACTAACCCTAACCCTTACCCTAACCTAAGCCTAACTCTTACCCTAACCCTAACCGTAAACCTAACCCTAACACTAAACCTAACACAAACATAACCCTAACCCTGAACCAAAACCTAACCCTAACCCTAACGCAAACCTAACCTTAAACCTAAACCTAACCCTAACCTTAACCATGACGAAAACCTAACCCTAACCCCAACCGTAACCCTAACCCAAACGCAAACCTAACACTAACCCTAACTCTAACGCATACCTAACCCTAAACCTAACCCTAACCCTAACCCTAACTCTAACGCAAACCTAACACTAACCCTAACCCTTACACTAACCCTAACACAAACCTAACCCTATACCTAACCCTAACCCTAAAAGTAATCCTAACCCTAACCCTAACGCAAACCTAACCCTAACCCTAACCCTACGCAAACCTAACCCTAACCCTAACCCTAACCATAACGCAAACCTAAACCTAACCCTAAACCTAACCCTAACCCTAACCCTAACCCTAACGCAAACCTAACCCTAACCCTAACCCTAACCCTAACGCAAACCTAACCCTAAACCTAACCCTAACCCTAACCCTAACGCTAACCCTAACGCAAACCTAACCCTAACCCTAACCCTAACCCTAAACCTAAACCAAACCATAACCCTAACGCAAACCTAACCCTAACCCTAACCCTAAACTTAACCCTAACGCAAACCTAACCCTAAGCCTAACCCTAACCCTAACCCTAACCCTAATCCTAACCCTAACGCAAACGTAACCGTAACCCTAACTCTAACCCTAACCCTAAACCTAACCTTAAACTTACCCTTAACCCTAACCCTAACCCTAAACCTAACCCTAAACCTAACGCAAACCTAACCCTAACCATAACCCTAACCCTAACCCTAAACCTAACGCAAAACTAACCCTAAATCCTAACCCTAACCCTAACCCTAACCCTAACCCTAACCCTAACCATAACCCTAACGCAAACCTAACCCTAAACCTAACCCTAACCCTAATCCTAACCCTAACGCAACACTAACCGTAACCCTAACCCTAAACCTAACCCTAACGCAAACCTAACACTAACTGTATCCCTACCACTAACCCTAGCCCTAACTCAAACACTAACCCTAACCGTAACCCTAGCACTAACGCAAACCAAACCCTAACCTTAACCCTAACCCTAACCCAACCCTAACCCTAACCCTAAACCTAACCCTAAACCTAACCCTAACCCTAACCCTAACCTTAACGCAAACCTAAACCTATACTTAACGTTAAACATAAAACCCTAAGGCAATTGTTAAACCTAACCTTAACCCTAACACTAAACCCTAGCCCTATCCCTAACCCTAACCCTAAACGAAACCCTAACCCTAACGCACACCTAACCCTAACCATAAACCTAACCCTAAACCTAACCCTAACCATAACCCTAACGCAAACCTAACCCTAATCCTAACCCTAACCCTAACCCTAACGCAACCCTAACCCTAAACCTAACACAAACCCTAACCTTAACGCAAACCTAACCCTAACCCTAACACTATCCCTACACCTAACGCAAACCGAAACCTAACCCTAACCCTAACCCTAACCCAAACCCTAACCCAAACACTAACGCAAACCTAACCCTAACACTAACCCTAAACATAACCTTAACCTTAAAACTAACCTTAACCCTAAAACTAACGCAAACCTAAACCTAACCCTAACCCAAACTCTAACCCTAACGGAAACATAACTCTAACTCTATCCCTAAAACTAACGCAACCTAACCCTAAATCCTAAACCTAAACCTAACCCTAACTCTAATGCTAACCTAACCCTAACACTAACCATAACACTAACCCTAACCCTAAAGCTAACCTAACCCTAGCCTAACCCTAATCCTAACATGAAACCTAATCCTAACCCTAACCTAACCATAACCCTAAAGCTAACCCTATACCTATCACTACCCCTAACCCTAACCCTAACCCTAACCCTAAACCTACCCCTAACCATAACGCTAAACCTAACACTAACCATAACCCTAACCCTAAACATTAACTCTAACCCTAACCCTAACCCTAAACCTAACCTTAACATTGACCCTAACCTAACCCTAAACCTAATCCTATCTCTAACCCTAACCCTAATCCTAACCCTAACCCTAACACTAAAACTTAACCCTAACCCTAACCCGAACCCTAATGCAAACCTAACCATAACCCTAACCCTAACTCTAACGCAAAACTAACCCTAACCCAAAACCTAACCCTAACCCTAACCTAACGCAAACCTAACCCTAACCATAACCCTAACCTTAACGCAAACCTAACCCTAACCCTAACCCTAACACTAACACAAACCTAACACTAACCCTAACCCTAAACCTAACCCTAATCCTAACCCAAACGCAAACCTAAACATAACCCTAACACTAACCCTAACACTAAACCTAACCCTAACACAAAAACCTAACCCTAACCGTACCCTAACCTAACCCTAAAACTAAACCTAATCCTAAACCCTAACTCTAAACCTAACCTTACACTAACCCTAACCCTTACCCTAACCTAAGCCTAACTCTTACCCTAACCCTAACCGTAAACCTAACCCTAACATTAAACCTAACACAAACATAACCCTAACCCTAATCCAAAACCTAACCCTAACCCTAACGCAAACCTAACCTTAAACCTAAACCTAACCCTAACCTTAACCATGACGAAAACCTAACCCTAACCCCAACCGTAACCCTAACCCAAACGCAAACCTAACACTAACCCTAACTCTAACGCATACCTAACCCTAAACCTAACCCTAACCCTAACTCTAACGCAAACCTAACACTAACCCTAACCCTTACACTAACCCTAACACAAACCTAACCCTATACCTAACCCTAACCCTAAAAGTAATCCTAACCCTAACCCTAACGCAAACCTAACCCTAACCCTAACCCTACGCAAACCTAACCCTAACCCAAACCCTAACCATAACGCAAACCTAAACCTAACCCTAAACCTAACCCTAACCCTAACCCTAACCCTAACGCAAACCTAACCCTAACCCTAACCCTAACCCTAACGCAAACCTAACCCTAAACCTAACCCTAACCCTAACCCTAACGCTAACCCTAACGCAAACCTAACCCTAACCCTAACCCTAACCCTAAACCTAAACCAAACCATAACCCTAACGCAAACCTAACCCTAACCCTAACCCTAAACTTAACCCTAACGCAAACCTAACCCTAAGCCTAACCCTAACCCTAACCCTAAACCTAATCCTAACCCTAACGCAAACGTAACCGTAACCCTAACTCTAACCCTAACCCTAAACCTAACCTTAAACTTACCCTTAACCCTAACCCTAACCCTAAACCTAACCCTAAACCTAACGCAAACCTAACCCTAACCGTAACCCTAACCCTAACCCTAAACCTAACGCAAAACTAACCCTAAATCCTAACCCTAACCCTAACCCTAACCCTAACCCTAACCCTAACCATAACCCTAACGCAAACCTAACCCTAAACCTAACCCTAACCCTAATCCTAACCCTAACGCAACACTAACCGTAACCCTAACCCTAAACCTAACCCTAACGCAAACCTAACACTAACTGTATCCCTACCACTAACCCTAGCCCTAACTCAAACACTAACCCTAACCGTAACCCTAGCACTAACGCAAACCAAACCCTAACCTTAACCCTAACCCTAACCCAACCCTAACCCTAACCCTAAACCTAACCCTAACGCAAACCTAAACCTAACACTAACTCTAAATCTAACCCTAAATTTAAAACAAACCTTAACCATAACCCTAACGCCACCTAACTCTAACCCTAACAATAACTCTAACCATAACCCTAAACCCTAACATAACCCTAACCCTAACCCTAACCCTAACGCAAACATAATCGTAACGCTAACCCTAAACCTAACCTTAAATCTAACCTTAACCCTAACCCTAATGAAAACCTAACCCTAACCCTAACCATAACCCTAACGCAAACCTAACCCTAACCCTAACACTAACCCTAACACAAACCTAACCCTAAGCCTAACCCTAACCCTAACGCTAACACTAACGCAAACCTAACCCTAACCCTAACCCTAACCCTAACCCTAACCCTAACACAAACCTAACCCTAACCCTAACCCTAAACCTAACCCAAACCATAACCCTAACGCAAACCTAACCCTAACCCTAACCCTAAACTTAACCCTACGCAAACCTAACCCTAAGCCTAACCCTAACCCTAACCCTAACCTTAACCCTAACCCTAACTCTAACCCAAACGCAAACCTAACCCTAACCCTAACCCTAAACTTAACCCTAACGCAAACATAACCCTAACCGTAACCCTAACCCTAACCCTAACCTTAAACTTACCCTTAACCGTAAACAAACGAAAACTTAACCCTAACCCTAACACTAACCCTAACCCTAACCCTAACGCAAACCTAACCCTAACCGTAACCCTAACCCTAACCCTATACCTAACGCAAAACTAACACTAATTCCTAACCCTAACCCTAACCCTAACCCTAAACTTAACACTAACGCAAACCTAACCCTAAACATAACCCTAACCCTAACCCTAACCCTAACGAAAACCAAGCCCTAACCTTAACCCTAACCCTAACCACACCCTAACCCTAACCCTAACCCTAACCCTAACGCAAACCTAACCCTAACACTAACCCTAAATCTAACCCTAAACTTAAAACTAACCTTAACCCTAACCCTAACGCAAACCTAAACCTAACCCTAACTCTAACTCTAACCATAAACCTAAACCCTAACATAAACC
>NC_142515.1:71240000-71250000 GCF_057876585.1 Rhinolophus sinicus
ACACAAACCTAACCATAACCATAACCCTAACCCTAAACCTAACCCAAACCATAACCCTAACGCAAACCTAACCCTAATACTAAGTATAACCCTAACCCTAACCTAACCCTAAACCTAACCCTAACATTGACCCTAACCAAACCCTAAACCTAACCCGACCTCTAACCCTAACCCTAACCCTAACCTTAACGCAAACCTAACCCTAAACTTAACGTTAACAATAAAACCCTAACGCTAACCTTAACCCTAACACTAACCCTAACCATAAACCCAGGCCCTATCCCTAACCCTAACCCTAACCGTAACCCTAACCCTAACGCAAACCTAACCCTAACCCTAACCCTAAACCTAAACCTAAACCTAACCCTAACCCTAACCCTAACCCTAACCCTAACGCAAACCTAACCCTAACCCAACCCTAACAAAAAACCTAAACCTAACCCTAACGCTAACGCAAACCTAACCCTAACCCTAACCCTAACCTTACCCTAACGCATACCTAACCCTAACCCTAACCTTAACCCTAACCCTAACCCTAACCCTAACCTAACCCTAACATAAACCTAACCAAAACCCTAGACCAAACACTAACCCTAACACTAAACCTAACTTTAAAACTAAACCCTAACCCTAACCCTAAAACTAGCTCTAACGCTAATCTAAAGCTAACCCTTCCCTAAACCCTATACCTAACATGAAAAATACACTTAACCCTAACCCTAACCTAACCCTAACCCTAATCCTAACCTAACCCTACCCTAACCCTAACCCTAACCCTAGTCCTAACCCTAACCCTAACCCTAAACCTAACCCTAACCTTAAAACTAACCTTAACCCTAAACCTAACGCAAACCTAACCCTTACCCTAACACTAACCCTAACCCTAACCCTAAACCTAGCCCTAACCCTAACCTAACCCTAACCGTAACCCAAACCCTAACACAAACCTAACCCTAACCTTAACCCTAACGCTAACCCAACCCTAGCCCTAACCCTAACCCTAACCCTAATTCAAACCTAACCCTAACCCTAACCCTAAAGCTAACCCTAAAGTTAAAACTAACCTTAACCCTAACCCTAACGCACACCTAACCCTAACCCTAACCCTAACCCTAACCCTAACCGAAACCCTAAGGCTAACCTAAACCTAACCGTAACCTAAACCCTAACCCTAACCCTAAACCTAAGCCTTACCTAACACTAACCCTAACCCTAACACTAACCCTAACCTAAGCCTAACCCTAACCCTAAACTTAACCCTAAACTTTACCCTAACTCTAACCCTAACGAAAACCTAACCCTAACCCTAACACTAACCCTAACCCTAACCCTAACGCTAACCTAACCCTAAACCTAACCCTAACCCTAACCCTAACCCTAACGCAAACATAAACCTAACCCTAACCCTAACCCTAACCCTAACGCCAACCTAACCCTAACCCTAACTCTAACCCTAAACCTAACCCAAACCCTAACCTTAACGCAAACCTAACCCTAACCCTAACCCTAACCCTAACCCTAACCCTAACGCAAACCTAACCCTAACCCTAAACCTAACCCTAACCCTAACCCTAACCCAAACCCTAACGCAAACCTAACCCTAACCCTAACCCTAAACCTAACCCTAACCTTAAAACTAACCTTAAACCTAAACCTAACGCAAACCTAACACTAACCCTAACCCTAACCCTAACCCTAACGGAAACATAACTCTAACCCTAATCCTAAATCTAACACAAACCTAACACTAAATCCTAACCATAAACCTAACCCTAACCTTAAAATTAACCTTAACCCTACACCTAACGCAACCTAACCCTAACCCTAACCCTAACCCTAACCCTAACCCTATACTTAACCCTAATTCTAACCTAACCCTAACATTAACCATAACCCTAACCCTAACCCTAACGTAAACCTAACCCTAACCCTAAACCTAACCCTAAATCTCACCCTAACCCTAATCCTAACACTACCGCTAACACTAAACCCTAACCCTAACGCTAACCCTAACCCTAATGCAAACCTAACCATAACCCTAACCCTAACCCTAACGCAAACCTAAACTTAACCCTAACACTAAACCTAACCCTAACCCTAACCCTAACGCAAACCTAACCCTAACACTAACACTAACCCTAAACCTAACCCTAAACATAACCCTAACCCTAACCCTAATCCTAAACCCTAGCCCTATCCCTAACACTAACCCTAACCGTAACCCTAAACCTAACCCTAAATCTAACCCTAACCCTAACCCTAACCCTAACGCAAACCACACCCTAACCCTAACCCTAACCCTAACCCTAACCCTAACGCATACCAAAACCTGAACCTAACCCTAAACCTAACCCTAACGCAAAACTTACCCTAACCCTAACCCTAACCCTAACCATAACCTAAACTTAATCCAAACCCTAAGCCTAACCCTAAACCTAACCCTAACCCTAACGCATACCTAACCCTACCCAAAACCCTAAATCTAACCCTAACGCAAACCTAACCCTAACCCTAACCCTAAACCTAACCCTAAACCTAACCTAAACCTAAACCAAACCCTAACCCTAACCCTAACCCTAACCCTAACGCAAACCTAACCCTAAACTTAACGTTAACAATAAACCCTAACGCTAACCTTAACCCTAAACCTAACCTTAACCATAAAACCTAGCCCTATCCCTAAACCTAACCCTAACCCTAACCCTAACCCTAACCCTAAGCCTAGCCCTAACCCTAACCTCACCCTAAACCTAACCCTAACCTTAAAACTAACTTTAACCCTAACCCTAACGCAAACCTAACCCTTACCCTAACCCTAACCCTAACCCTAATCCTAGCCCTAACCCTAACCCTAACACTAACCGTACCCAAACCCTAACGCAAGCCTAACACTAGCCTTAACCCTAACCCTAACCCAACCATAACCCTAACCCTAACCCTAACCCTAATTCAAAGCTAAGCCTAACCCTAACCCTAACCCTAACCCTAAAGCTAACCCTAAACTTAAAACTAACCTTAACCCTAACCCTATCGCAAACCTAACCCTAACCCTAACACTAACCCTAACCCTAACCCTAATGTAAACCTAACCATAACCCTAACCCTAACCCTAACGCAAACCTAATCCTAACCCTAACCTAACCCTAACCCTAATCCTAACTTAACCCTACCCTAAACCTAACCCTAAATCTAACCCTACCCCTAACCTTAACCCTAACGCAAACCTAACCCTAAACCTAACCCTAACCCTAACGCAAACCTAAACCTAATCCTAACCCTAACCCTAACTCTAACACTAACCCTAACGTAAACCTAACCCTAACCCTAACCCTAACCCTAAACCTAAACCTAACACAAACCCTAACCCTAACACTAAACCTAACCCTAAACCTAACTTTAACCCAAAACTCTAACCCTAACCATAACCCAACCCTAAACCTAATCCTAACCCTAACCCTAACGCAAACCTAACCCTAACCCTAACACTAACCCTAACCTTAACGCAAACCTAACCCTAACCCTAAACCTAACCCTAAACCTAACCCTAACCCTAACCCTAACCTTAACGCAAACCTAAACCTATACTTAACGTTAACCATAAAACCCTAAGGCAAATGTTAAACCTAACCCTAACACTAACACTAAACCCTAGCCCTATCCCTAACCCTAAACCTAAAGGTAACCCTAACCCTAACGCAAACTTAACCCTAACCCTAACCCTAAACCTAACCCTAAACATAACCCTAACCCTAACCGTAACCCTAACCCTAACGCAAACCTAACCATAACCATAACGCTAACCCTCAACCTAAACCTAACCATAACCCTAACACAAACCTAACCCTAATCGTAACCCTAACCCTAACCCTAACGCAAACATAACCGTAACCCTAAACCTATCCCTAACCGTAAACCTAACCTTAACCCTAACCCTAACGAAAACCTAACCCTAACCCTAACCCTAATCCTAACCTTAACGCAAATCTAACCCTAACCATAACCATAACCCTAAACCTAAAGCAAACCTAACCCTAAATTCTAACCATAACCCTAACCCTAAACCTAACCGTAACCATAATCCTAACGCAAACCGAACCCAAAACCTAACCCTAACCCTAACGCTATCCCTAATGCAAACCTAAACATAACCCTAACTCTAACACAAACCTAACCTTAACCATAACCGTAACCCTAAACCTAACCCATACCATAACCCTAACGCAAACCTAACCCTAACCCTTACCCTAAACATAACCTTAAAGCAAACCTAACCCTAACCCTAACTCTAACCCTAATCCTAACCCTAACGCAAACCTAATCGTAACCCTAACCCTAACCTTAAACCTACCCTTAACCCTAACCCTAACTAAAACTTAACCCTAACCCTAACCCTAACCCTAACGCAAACCTAACCCTAATCCTAAGTATAACCCTAACCCTAACCTAACGCTAAACCTAACCCTAACATTGACCCTAACCTAACCCTAAACCTATCCCGACCTCTAACCCTAACCCTAACCCTAACCTTAAAGCAAACCTAACCCTAAACTTAACGTTAACAATAAAACCCTAACGCTAAACTTAACCCTAACCCTAACCCTAACCATAAACCCTAGCCCTATCCCTAACCTTAACCCTACCGTAACCCTAACCCTAACGCAAACCTAACCCTAACCCTAACCCTAAACCTAAACCTAAACCTAACTCTAACCCTAACCCTAACGCAAACCTAACCCTAAACCTAACCCTAACACAAAACCTAACCCTAACCCTAACGCAAACCGAACCCTAATCCTAACCCTAACCTTACCCTAACGCATACCTAACCCTAACCCTAACCCTAACCTTAACCCTAATCCTAACACTAACCCTAACCCTAACCCTAACCTAAACCTAACCCAAACCCTAAACCAAACACTAACCCTAACCCTAAACCTAACTTTAAATCTAAACACTAACCCTAACCCTAAAACTAGCTCTAACGCTAATCCTAACCTAACCCTAACCTAAACCCTATACATAACATGAAAAATAACCTTAACCCTAACCCTAACCCTAACCCTAACGCAAACCTAACACTTACCCTAACACTAACCCTAACCCTAACCCTAAACCTAGCCATAACCCTAACCATAACCCTAACCGAAACCCAAACCCTAACACAAACCTAACACTAACCTTAACCCTAACCCTATCCCAACCCTAGCCCTAACCCTAACCCTAACCCTAATTCAAACCTAACCCTAACCCTAACCCTAAAGCTAACCCTAAATCTAACCCTACCCCTAACACTAACCCTAACGCAAACCTAACCCTAACCCTAACCCTAACCCTAACACTAACGCAAACCTAACCCTAAACCTAACCTTAACCCTAACCCTAACGCAAAACTAACCCTAACCCTAACCCTACCCCTAACCCTAACCCTAACGCAAACCTAACCCTAAACCTAACCCTAACCCTAACGCAAACCTAACCCTAATCCTAACCCTAACCCTAACCCTAACCCTAACGTAAACCTAACCCTAACCCTAACCCTAACCCTAAACCTAACCCAAATCCTAACCCTAACACTAAACCTAACCCTAAACCTAACTTTAACCCAAAACTCTAACCCTAACCATAACCCTACCCTAAACTTAATCCTAACCCTAACCCTAACGCAAACCTAACCCTAACCCTAACACTATCCCTAACCTTAACGCAAACCTAACCCTAACCCTAAACCTAACCCTAAACCTAACCCTAACCCTAACCCTAACCTTAACGCAAACCTAAACCTATACTTAACGTTAAACATAAAACCCTAAGGCAATTGTTAAACCTAACCTTAACCCTAACACTAAACCCTAGCCCTATCCCTAACCCTAACCCTAAACGAAACCCTAACCCTAACGCACACCTAACCCTAACCATAAACCTAACCCTAAACCTTACCCTAACCATAACCCTAACGCAAACCTAACCCTAATCCTAACCCTAACCCTAACCCTAACGCAACCCTAACTCTAAACCTAACACAAACCCTAACCTTAACGCAAACCTAACCCTAACCCTAACACTATCCCTACACCTAACGCAAACCGAAACCTAACCCTAACCCTAACCCTAACCCAAACACTAACGCAAACCTAACCCTAACACTAACCCTAAACATAACCGTAACCTTAAAACTAACCTTAACCCTAAAACTAACGCAAACCTAAACCTAACCCTAACCCAAACTCTAACCCTAACGGAAACATAACTCTAACTCTATCCCTAAAACTAACGCAACCTAACCCTAAATCCTAAACCTAAACCTAACCCTAACCCTAATGCTAACCTAACCCTAACACTAACCATAACACTAACCCTAACCCTAAAGCTAACCTAACCCTAGCCTAACCCTAATCCTAACATGAAACCTAATCCTAACCCTAACCTAACCATAACCCTAAAGCTAACCCTATACCTATCACTACCCTTAACCCTAACACTAACCCTAACCCTAAACCTACCCCTAACCATAACGCTAACCCTAACACTAACCATAACCCTAACCCTAAACATTAACTCTAACCCTAACCCTAACCCTAAACCTAACCCTAACATTGACCCTAACCTAACCCTAAACCTAATCCTATCTCTAACCCTAACCCTAATCCTAACCCTAACCCTAACACTAAAACTTAACCCTAACCCTAACCCGAACCCTAATGCAAACCTAACCATAACCCTAACCCTAACTCTAACGCAAAACTAACCCTAACCCAAAACCTAACCCTAACCCTAACCTAACGCAAACCTAACCCTAACCATAACCCTAACCTTAACGCAAACCTAACCCTAACCCTAACCCTAACACTAACACAAACCTAACACTAACCCTAACCCTAAACCTAACCCTAATCCTAACCCAAACGCAAACCTAAACATAACCCTAACACTAACCCTAACACTAAACCTAACCCTAACACAAAAACCTAACCCTAACCGTACCCTAACCTAACCCTAAAACTAAACCTAATCCTAAACCCTAACTCTAAACCTAACCTTACACTAACCCTAACCCTTACCCTAACCTAAGCCTAACTCTTACCCTAACCCTAACCGTAAACCTAACCCTAACACTAAACCTAACACAAACATAACCCTAACCCTGAACCAAAACGTAACCCTAACCCTAACGCAAACCTAACCTTAAACCTAAACCTAACCCTAACCTTAACCATGACGAAAACCTAACCCTAACCCCAACCGTAACCCTAACCCAAACGCAAACCTAACACTAACCCTAACTCTAACGCATACCTAACCCTAAACCTAACCCTAACCCTAACTCTAACGCAAACCTAACACTAACCCTAACCCTTACACTAACCCTAACACAAACCTAACCCTATACCTAACCCTAACCCTAAAAGTAATCCTAACCCTAACCCTAACGCAAACCTAACCCTAACCCTAACCCTACGCAAACCTAACCCTAACCCTAACCCTAACCATAACGCAAACCTAAACCTAACCCTAAACCTAACCCTAACCCTAACCCTAACCCTAACGCAAACCTAACCCTAACCCTAACCCTAACCCTAACGCAAACCTAACCCTAAACCTAACCCTAACCCTAACCCTAACGCTAACCCTAACGCAAACCTAACCCTAACCCTAACCCTAACCCTAAACCTAAACCAAACCATAACCCTAACGCAAACCTAACCCTAACCCTAACCCTAAACTTAACCCTAACGCAAACCTAACCCTAAGCCTAACCCTAACCCTAACCCTAACCCTAATCCTAACCCTAACGCAAACGTAACCGTAACCCTAACTCTAACCCTAACCCTAAACCTAACCTTAAACTTACCCTTAACCCTAACCCTAACCCTAAACCTAACCCTAAACCTAACGCAAACCTAACCCTAACCATAACCCTAACCCTAACCCTAAACCTAACGCAAAACTAACCGTAAATCCTAACCCTAACCCTAACCCTAACCCTAACCCTAACCCTAACCATAACCCTAACGCAAACCTAACCCTAAACCTAACCCTAACCCTAATCCTAACCCTAACGCAACACTAACCGTAACCCTAACCCTAAACCTAACCCTAACGCAAACCTAACACTAACTGTATCCCTACCACTAACCCTAGCCCTAACTCAAACACTAACCCTAACCGTAACCCTAGCACTAACGCAAACCAAACCCTAACCTTAACCCTAACCCTAACCCAACCCTAACCCTAACCCTAAACCTAACCCTAAACCTAACCCTAACCCTAACCCTAACCTTAACGCAAACCTAAACCTATACTTAACGTTAAACATAAAACCCTAAGGCAATTGTTAAACCTAACCTTAACCCTAACACTAAACCCTAGCCCTATCCCTAACCCTAACCCTAAACGAAACCCTAACCCTAACGCACACCTAACCCTAACCATAAACCTAACCCTAAACCTAACCCTAACCATAACCCTAACGCAAACCTAACCCTAATCCTAACCCTAAACCTAACCCTAACGCAACCCTAACCCTAAACCTAACACAAACCCTAACCTTAACGCAAACCTAACCCTAACCCTAACACTATCCCTACACCTAACGCAAACCGAAACCTAACCCTAACCCTAACCCTAACCCAAACCCTAACCCAAACACTAACGCAAACCTAACCCTAACACTAACCCTAAACATAACCGTAACCTTAAAACTAACCTTAACCCTAAAACTAACGCAAACCTAAACCTAACCCTAACCCAAACTCTAACCCTAACGGAAACATAACTTTAACTCTATCCCTAAAACTAACGCAACCTAACCCTAAATCCTAAACCTAAACCTAACCCTAACCCTAATGCTAACCTAACCCTAACACTAACCATAACACTAACCCTAACCCTAAAGCTAACCTAACCCTAGCCTAACCCTAATCCTAACATGAAACCTAATCCTAACCCTAACCTAACCATAACCCTAAAGCTAACCCTATACCTATCACTACCCCTAACCCTAACCCTAACCCTAACCCTAAACCTACCCCTAACCATAACGCTAAACCTAACACTAACCATAACCCTAACCCTAAACATTAACTCTAACCCTAACCCTAACCCTAAACCTAACCTTAACATTGACCCTAACCTAACCCTAAACCTAATCCTATCTCTAACCCTAACCCTAATCCTAACCCTAACCCTAACACTAAAACTTAACCCTAACCCTAACCCGAACCCTAATGCAAACCTAACCATAACCCTAACCCTAACTCTAACGCAAAACTAACCCTAACCCAAAACCTAACCCTAACCCTAACCTAACGCAAACCTAACCCTAACCATAACCCTAACCTTAACGCAAACCTAACCCTAACCCTAACCCTAACACTAACACAAACCTAACACTAACCCTAACCCTAAACCTAACCCTAATCCTAACCCAAACGCAAACCTAAACATAACCCTAACACTAACCCTAACACTAAACCTAACCCTAACACAAAAACCTAACCCTAACCGTACCCTAACCTAACCCTAAAACTAAACCTAATCCTAAACCCTAACTCTAAACCTAACCTTACACTAACCCTAACCCTTACCCTAACCTAAGCCTAACTCTTACCCTAACCCTAACCGTAAACCTAACCCTAACACTAAACCTAACACAAACATAACCCTAACCCTAATCCAAAACCTAACCCTAACCCTAACGCAAACCTAACCTTAAACCTAAACCTAACCCTAACCTTAACCATGACGAAAACCTAACCCTAACCCCAACCGTAACCCTAACCCAAACGCAAACCTAACACTAACCCTAACTCTAACGCATACCTAACCCTAAACCTAACCCTAACCCTAACTCTAACGCAAACCTAACACTAACCCTAACCCTTACACTAACCCTAACACAAACCTAACCCTATACCTAACCCTAACCCTAAAAGTAATCCTAACCCTAACCCTAACGCAAACCTAACCCTAACCCTAACCCTACGCAAACCTAACCCTAACC
>NC_142515.1:71255000-71265000 GCF_057876585.1 Rhinolophus sinicus
CCCTAACACTAACCCTAACCTAAGCCTAACTCTAACCCTAAACTTAACCCTAAACTTTACCCTAACTCTAACCCTAACGAAAACCTAACCCTAACCCTAACACTAACCCTAACCCTAACCCTAACGCTAACCTAACCCTAAACCTAACCCTAACCCTAACCCTAACCCTAACCCTAACGCAAACATAAACCTAACCCTAACCCTAACCCTAACCCTAACCCTAACGCCAACCTAACCCTAACCCTAACTCTAACCCTAAACCTAACCCAAACCCTAACCTTAACGCAAACCTAACCCTAACCCTAACCCTAACCCTAACCCTAACCCTAACGCAAACCTAACCCTAACCCTAAACCTAACCCTAACCCTAACCCTAACCCAAACCCTAACGCAAACCTAACCCTAACCCTAACCCTAAACCTAACCCTAACCTTAAAATTAACCTTAAACCTAAACCTAACGCAAACCTAACACTAACCCTAACCCTAACCCTAACCCTAACGGAAACATAACTCTAACCCTAATCCTAAATCTAACACAAACCTAACACTAAATCCTAACCATAAACCTAACCCTAACCTTAAAATTAACCTTAACCCTACACCTAACGCAACCTAACCCTAACCCTAACCCTAACCCTATACTTAACCCTAATTCTAACCTAACCCTAACATTAACCATAACCCTAACCCTAACCCTAACGTAAACCTAACCCTAACCCTAAACCTAACCCTAAATCTCACCCTAACCCTAATCCTAACACTACCGCTAACACTAAACCCTAACCCTAACGCTAACCCTAACCCTAATGCAAACCTAACCATAACCCTAACCCTAACCCTAACGCAAACCTAAACTAAACCCTAACACTAAACCTAACCCTAACCCTAACCCTAACGCAAACCTAACCCTAACACTAACACTAACCCTAAACCTAACCCTAAACATAACCCTAACCCTAACCCTAATCCTAAACCCTAGCCCTATCCCTAACACTAACCCTAACCGTAACCCTAAACCTAACCCTAAATCTAACCCTAACCCTAACCCTAACCCTAACGCAAACCACACCCTAACCCTAACCCTAACCCTAACCCTAACCCTAACGCATACCAAACCCTGAACCTAACCCTAAACCTAACCCTAACGCAAAACTTACCCTAACCCTAACCCTAACCCTAACCATAACCAAACTTAATCCAAACCCTAAGCCTAACCCTAAACCTAACCCTAACCCTAACGCATACCTAACCCTACCCATAACCCTAAATCTAACCCTAACGCAAACCTAACCCTAACCCTAACCCTAAACCTAACCCTAAACCTAACCTAAACCTAAACCAAACCCTAACCCTAACCCTAACCCTAACCCTAACGCAAACCTAACCCTAAACTTAACGTTAACAATAAACCCTAACGCTAACCTTAACCCTAACCCTAACCTTAACCATAAAACCTAGCCCTATCCCTAAACCTAACCCTAACCCTAACCCTAACCCTAACCCTAAGCCTAGCCCTAACCCTAACCTCACCCTAAACCTAACCCTAACCTTAAAACTAACCTTAACCCTAACCCTAACGCAAACCTAACCCTTACCCTAACCCTAACCCTAACCCTAATCCTAGCCCTAACCCTAACCCTAACACTAACCGTACCCAAACCCTAACGCAAGCCTAACACTAGCCTTAACCCTAACCCTAACCCAACCATAACCCTAACCCTAACCCTAACCCTAATTCAAAGCTAAGCCTAACCCTAACCCTAACCCTAACCCTAAAGCTAACCCTAAACTTAAAACTAACCTTAACCCTAACCCTATCGCAAACCTAACCCTAACCCTAACACTAACCCTAACCCTAACCCTAATGTAAACCTAACCATAACCCTAACCCTAACCCTAACGCAAACCTAATCCTAACCCTAACCTAACCCTAACCCTAATCCTAACTTAACCCTACCCTAAACCTAACCCTAAATCTAACCCTACCCCTAACCTTAACCCTAACGCAAACCTAACCCTAAACCTAACCCTAACCCTAACGCAAACCTAAACCTAATCCTAACCCTAACCCTAACTCTAACACTAACCCTAACGTAAACCTAACCCTAACCCTAACCCTAACCCTAAACCTAAACCTAACACAAACCCTAACCCTAACACTAAACCTAACCCTAAACCTAACTTTAACCCAAAACTCTAACCCTAACCATAACCCAACCCTAAACCTAATCCTAACCCTAACCCTAACGCAAACCTAACCCTAACCCTAACACTAACCCTAACCTTAACGCAAACCTAACCCTAACCCTAAACCTAACCCTAAACCTAACCCTAACCCTAACCCTAACCTTAACGCAAACCTAAACCTATACTTAACGTTAACCATAAAACCCTAAGGCAAATGTTAAACCTAACCCTAACACTAACACTAAACCCTAGCCCTATCCCTAACCCTAAACCTAAAGGTAACCCTAACCCTAACGCAAACTTAACCCTAACCCTAACCCTAAACCTAACCCTAAACATAACCCTAACCCTAACCGTAACCCTAACCCTAACGCAAACCTAACCATAACCATAACGCTAACCCTCAACCTAAACCTAACCATAACCCTAACACAAACCTAACCCTAATCGTAACCCTAACCCTAACCCTAACGCAAACATAACCGTAACCCTAAACCTATCCCTAACCGTAAACCTAACCTTAACCCTAACCCTAACGAAAACCTAACCCTAACCCTAACCCTAATCCTAACCTTAACGCAAATCTAACCCTAACCATAACCATAACCCTAAACCTAAAGCAAACCTAACCCTAAATTCTAACCATAACCCTAACCCTAAACCTAACCGTAACCATAATCCTAACGCAAACCGAACCCAAAACCTAACCCTAACCCTAACGCTATCCCTAATGCAAACCTAAACATAACCCTAACCCTAACACAAACCTAACCTTAACCATAACCGTAACCCTAAACCTAACCCATACCATAACCCTAACGCAAACCTAACCCTAACCCTTACCCTAAACATAACCTTAAAGCAAACCTAACCCTAACCCTAACTCTAACCCTAATCCTAACCCTAACGCAAACCTAATCGTAACCCTAACCCTAACCTTAAACCTACCCTTAACCCTAACCCTAACTAAAACTTAACCCTAACCCTAACCCTAACCCTAACGCAAACCTAACCCTAATCCTAAGTATAACCCTAACCCTAACCTAACGCTAAACCTAACCCTAACATTGACCCTAACCTAACCCTAAACCTATCCCGACCTCTAACCCTAACACTAACCCTAACCTTAAAGCAAACCTAACCCTAAACTTAACGTTAACAATAAAACCCTAACGCTAAACTTAACCCTAACCCTAACCCTAACCATAAACCCTAGCCCTATCCCTAACCTTAACCCTACCGTAACCCTAACCCTAACGCAAACCTAACCCTAACCCTAACCCTAAACCTAAACCTAAACCTAACTCTAACCCTAACCCTAACGCAAACCTAACCCTAAACCTAACCCTAACACAAAACCTAACCCTAACCCTAACGCAAACCGAACCCTAATCCTAACCCTAACCTTACCCTAACGCATACCTAACCCTAACCCTAACCCTAAACTTAACCCTAATCCTAACACTAACCCTAACCCTAACCCTAACCTAAACCTAACCCAAACCCTAAACCAAACACTAACCCTAACCCTAAACCTAACTTTAAATCTAAACACTAACCCTAACCCTAAAACTAGCTCTAACGCTAATCCTAACCTAACCCTAACCTAAACCCTATACATAACATGAAAAATAACCTTAACCCTAACCCTAACCCTAACCCTAACGCAAACCTAACACTTACCCTAACACTAACCCTAACCCTAACCCTAAACCTAGCCATAACCCTAACCATAACCCTAACCGAAACCCAAACCCTAACACAAACCTAACACTAACCTTAACCCTAACCCTATCCCAACCCTAGCCCTAACCCTAACCCTAACCCTAATTCAAACCTAACCCTAACCCTAACCCTAAAGCTAACCCTAAATCTAACCCTACCCCTAACACTAACCCTAACGCAAACCTAACCCTAACCCTAACCCTAACCCTAACACTAACGCAAACCTAACCCTAAACCTAACCTTAACCCTAACCCTAACGCAAAACTAACCCTAACCCTAACCCTACCCCTAACCCTAACCCTAACGCAAACCTAACCCTAAACCTAACCCTAACCCTAACGCAAACCTAACCCTAATCCTAACCCTAACCCTAACCCTAACGTAAACCTAACCCTAACCCTAACCCTAACCCTAAACCTAACCCAAATCCTAACCCTAACACTAAACCTAACCCTAAACCTAACTTTAACCCAAAACTCTAACCCTAACCATAACCCTACCCTAAACTTAATCCTAACCCTAACCCTAACGCAAATCTAACCCTAACCCTAACACTATCCCTAACCTTAACGCAAACCTAACCCTAACCCTAAACCTAACCCTAAACCTAACCCTAACCCTAACCCTAACCTTAACGCAAACCTAAACCTATACTTAACGTTAAACATAAAACCCTAAGGCAATTGTTAAACCTAACCTTAACCCTAACACTAAACCCTAGCCCTATCCCTAACCCTAACCCTAAACGAAACCCTAACCCTAACGCACACCTAACCCTAACCATAAACCTAACCCTAAACCTAACCCTAACCATAACCCTAACGCAAACCTAACCCTAATCCTAACCCTAACCCTAACCCTAACGCAACCCTAACTCTAAACCTAACACAAACCCTAACCTTAACGCAAACCTAACCCTAACCCTAACACTATCCCTACACCTAACGCAAACCGAAACCTAACCCTAACCCTAACCCTAACCCAAACACTAACGCAAACCTAACCCTAACACTAACCCTAAACATAACCGTAACCTTAAAACTAACCTTAACCCTAAAACTAACGCAAACCTAAACCTAACCCTAACCCAAACTCTAACCCTAACGGAAACATAACTCTAACTCTATCCCTAAAACTAACGCAACCTAACCCTAAATCCTAAACCTAAACCTAACCCTAACCCTAATGCTAACCTAACCCTAACACTAACCATAACACTAACCCTAACCCTAAAGCTAACCTAACCCTAGCCTAACCCTAATCCTAACATGAAACCTAATCCTAACCCTAACCTAACCATAACCCTAAAGCTAACCCTATACCTATCACTACCCTTAACCCTAACACTAACCCTAACCCTAAACCTACCCCTAACCATAACGCTAACCCTAACACTAACCATAACCCTAACCCTAAACATTAACTCTAACCCTAACCCTAACCCTAAACCTAACCCTAACATTGACCCTAACCTAACCCTAAACCTAATCCTATCTCTAACCCTAACCCTAATCCTAACCCTAACCCTAACACTAAAACTTAACCCTAACCCTAACCCGAACCCTAATGCAAACCTAACCATAACCCTAACCCTAACTCTAACGCAAAACTAACCCTAACCCAAAACCTAACCCTAACCCTAACCTAACGCAAACCTAACCCTAACCATAACCCTAACCTTAACGCAAACCTAACCCTAACCCTAACCCTAACACTAACACAAACCTAACACTAACCCTAACCCTAAACCTAACCCTAATCCTAACCCAAACGCAAACCTAAACATAACCCTAACACTAACCCTAACACTAAACCTAACCCTAACACAAAAACCTAACCCTAACCGTACCCTAACCTAACCCTAAAACTAAACCTAATCCTAAACCCTAACTCTAAACCTAACCTTACACTAACCCTAACCCTTACCCTAACCTAAGCCTAACTCTTACCCTAACCCTAACCGTAAACCTAACCCTAACACTAAACCTAACACAAACATAACCCTAACCCTGAACCAAAACGTAACCCTAACCCTAACGCAAACCTAACCTTAAACCTAAACCTAACCCTAACCTTAACCATGACGAAAACCTAACCCTAACCCCAACCGTAACCCTAACCCAAACGCAAACCTAACACTAACCCTAACTCTAACGCATACCTAACCCTAAACCTAACCCTAACCCTAACTCTAACGCAAACCTAACACTAACCCTAACCCTTACACTAACCCTAACACAAACCTAACCCTATACCTAACCCTAACCCTAAAAGTAATCCTAACCCTAACCCTAACGCAAACCTAACCCTAACCCTAACCCTACGCAAACCTAACCCTAACCCTAACCCTAACCATAACGCAAACCTAAACCTAACCCTAAACCTAACCCTAACCCTAACCCTAACCCTAACGCAAACCTAACCCTAACCCTAACCCTAACCCTAACGCAAACCTAACCCTAAACCTAACCCTAACCCTAACCCTAACGCTAACCCTAACGCAAACCTAACCCTAACCCTAACCCTAACCCTAAACCTAAACCAAACCATAACCCTAACGCAAACCTAACCCTAACCCTAACCCTAAACTTAACCCTAACGCAAACCTAACCCTAAGCCTAACCCTAACCCTAACCCTAACCCTAATCCTAACCCTAACGCAAACGTAACCGTAACCCTAACTCTAACCCTAACCCTAAACCTAACCTTAAACTTACCCTTAACCCTAACCCTAACCCTAAACCTAACCCTAAACCTAACGCAAACCTAACCCTAACCATAACCCTAACCCTAACCCTAAACCTAACGCAAAACTAACCGTAAATCCTAACCCTAACCCTAACCCTAACCCTAACCCTAACCCTAACCATAACCCTAACGCAAACCTAACCCTAAACCTAACCCTAACCCTAATCCTAACCCTAACGCAACACTAACCGTAACCCTAACCCTAAACCTAACCCTAACGCAAACCTAACACTAACTGTATCCCTACCACTAACCCTAGCCCTAACTCAAACACTAACCCTAACCGTAACCCTAGCACTAACGCAAACCAAACCCTAACCTTAACCCTAACCCTAACCCAACCCTAACCCTAACCCTAAACCTAACCCTAAACCTAACCCTAACCCTAACCCTAACCTTAACGCAAACCTAAACCTATACTTAACGTTAAACATAAAACCCTAAGGCAATTGTTAAACCTAACCTTAACCCTAACACTAAACCCTAGCCCTATCCCTAACCCTAACCCTAAACGAAACCCTAACCCTAACGCACACCTAACCCTAACCATAAACCTAACCCTAAACCTAACCCTAACCATAACCCTAACGCAAACCTAACCCTAATCCTAACCCTAAACCTAACCCTAACGCAACCCTAACCCTAAACCTAACACAAACCCTAACCTTAACGCAAACCTAACCCTAACCCTAACACTATCCCTACACCTAACGCAAACCGAAACCTAACCCTAACCCTAACCCTAACCCAAACCCTAACCCAAACACTAACGCAAACCTAACCCTAACACTAACCCTAAACATAACCGTAACCTTAAAACTAACCTTAACCCTAAAACTAACGCAAACCTAAACCTAACCCTAACCCAAACTCTAACCCTAACGGAAACATAACTTTAACTCTATCCCTAAAACTAACGCAACCTAACCCTAAATCCTAAACCTAAACCTAACCCTAACCCTAATGCTAACCTAACCCTAACACTAACCATAACACTAACCCTAACCCTAAAGCTAACCTAACCCTAGCCTAACCCTAATCCTAACATGAAACCTAATCCTAACCCTAACCTAACCATAACCCTAAAGCTAACCCTATACCTATCACTACCCCTAACCCTAACCCTAACCCTAACCCTAAACATTAACTCTAACCCTAACCCTAACCCTAAACCTAACCTTAACATTGACCCTAACCTAACCCTAAACCTAATCCTATCTCTAACCCTAACCCTAATCCTAACCCTAACCCTAACACTAAAACTTAACCCTAACCCTAACCCGAACCCTAATGCAAACCTAACCATAACCCTAACCCTAACTCTAACGCAAAACTAACCCTAACCCAAAACCTAACCCTAACCCTAACCTAACGCAAACCTAACCCTAACCATAACCCTAACCTTAACGCAAACCTAACCCTAACCCTAACCCTAACACTAACACAAACCTAACACTAACCCTAACCCTAAACCTAACCCTAATCCTAACCCAAACGCAAACCTAAACATAACCCTAACACTAACCCTAACACTAAACCTAACCCTAACACAAAAACCTAACCCTAACCGTACCCTAACCTAACCCTAAAACTAAACCTAATCCTAAACCCTAACTCTAAACCTAACCTTACACTAACCCTAACCCTTACCCTAACCTAAGCCTAACTCTTACCCTAACCCTAACCGTAAACCTAACCCTAACACTAAACCTAACACAAACATAACCCTAACCCTAATCCAAAACCTAACCCTAACCCTAACGCAAACCTAACCTTAAACCTAAACCTAACCCTAACCTTAACCATGACGAAAACCTAACCCTAACCCCAACCGTAACCCTAACCCAAACGCAAACCTAACACTAACCCTAACTCTAACGCATACCTAACCCTAAACCTAACCCTAACCCTAACTCTAACGCAAACCTAACACTAACCCTAACCCTTACACTAACCCTAACACAAACCTAACCCTATACCTAACCCTAACCCTAAAAGTAATCCTAACCCTAACCCTAACGCAAACCTAACCCTAACCCTAACCCTACGCAAACCTAACCCTAACCCTAACCCTAACCATAACGCAAACCTAAACCTAACCCTAAACCTAACCCTAACCCTAACCCTAACCCTAACGCAAACCTAACCCTAACCCTAACCCTAACCCTAACGCAAACCTAACCCTAAACCTAACCCTAACCCTAACCCTAACGCTAACCCTAACGCAAACCTAACCCTAACCCTAACCCTAACCCTAAACCTAAACCCAACCATAACCCTAACGCAAACCTAACCCTAACCCTAACCCTAAACTTAACCCTAACGCAAACCTAACCCTAAGCCTAACCATAACCCTAACCCTAACCCTAATCCTAACCCTAACGCAAACGTAACCGTAACCCTAACTCTAACCCTAACCCTAAACCTAACCTTAAACTTACCCTTAACCCTAACCCTAACCCTAAACCTAACCCTAAACCTAACGCAAACCTAACCCTAACCGTAACCCTAACCCTAACCCTAAACCTAACGCAAAACTAACCCTAAATCCTAACCCTAACCCTAACCCTAACCCTAACCCTAACCCTAACCATAACCCTAACGCAAACCTAACCCTAAACCTAACCCTAACCCTAACGCAAACCTAACACTAACTGTATCCCTACCACTAACCCTAGCCCTAACTCAAACACTAACCCTAACCGTAACCCTAGCACTAACGCAAACCAAACCCTAACCTTAACCCTAACCCTAACCCAACCCTAACCCTAACCCTAAACCTAACCCTAACGCAAACCTAAACCTAACACTAACTCTAAATCTAACCCTAAATTTAAAACAAACCTTAACCATAACCCTAACGCAACCTAACTCTAACCCTAACAATAACTCTAACCATAACCCTAAACCCTAACATAACCCTAACCCTAACCCTAACCCTAACGCAAACATAATCGTAACGCTAACCCTAAACCTAACCTTAAATCTAACCTTAACCCTAACCCTAATGAAAACCTAACCCTAACCCTAACCATAACCCTAACGCAAACCTAACCCTAACCCTAACACTAACCCTAACACAAACCTAACCCTAAGCCTAACCCTAACCCTAACGCTAACACTAACGCAAACCTAACCCTAACCCTAACCCTAACCCTAACCCTAACCCTAACACAAACCTAACCCTAACCCTAACCCTAAACCTAACCCAAACCATAACCCTAACGCAAACCTAACCCTAACCCTAACCCTAAACTTAACCCTACGCAAACCTAACCCTAAGCCTAACCCTAACCCTAACCCTAACCTTAACCCTAACCCTAACTCTAACCCAAAC
>NC_142515.1:71270000-71272500 GCF_057876585.1 Rhinolophus sinicus
CCTAACCTTAACGCAAACCTAACCCTAACCCTAACCCTAACCCTAACCCTAACCCTAACGCAAACCTAACCCTAACCCTAAACCTAACCCTAACCCTAACCCTAACCCAAACCCTAACGCAAACCTAACCCTAACCCTAACCCTAAACCTAACCCTAACCTTAAAACTAACCTTAAACCTAAACCTAACGCAAACCTAACACTAACCCTAACCCTAACCCTAACCCTAACGGAAACATAACTCTAACCCTAATCCTAAATCTAACACAAACCTAACACTAAATCCTAACCATAAACCTAACCCTATACCTTACCCTAATTCTAACCTAACCCTAACACTAACCATAAACCTAACCCTAACCCTAACGCTAACCTAACCATAGCCTAACCCTAATCCTAACATGAAACCTAACCCTAACCCTAACCTAACCATAACCCTAAAGCTAACCCTAAACCTACCACTACCACTAACACTAACCCTAAGTCTAACCCTAAACCTAACCCTAAACCTATTCATACCCATAACCCTAACCCTAACACTAACTATAACCCTAACCCTAAACAGTATCTCTAGCCCTAATCCTAACCCTAACGTAACCCTAACCCGAAGTCTAACCCTAACCCCTAAACCTAAACCTATCCCTGAACCTAACCGTAACTTTGACTCTAACCTAACGCTAACCCTAACCCTAACCCTACCTCTACCCCTAATCCTACTCCTAACACTAACCCTTACCCTAAACCCTAACCCTAACCCTAACCCTAACCCTAACCTTAACCCTAACACAAACCTAACCCTAATCCTAACCCTAACTCTATCCCTAATGCAAACCTAACGCTAACCCTAACCATAACCCTAACGCAAACTTAACCCTAACCCTAACCCTAAACCTAACCCTAAACCTAAACCTAAACCTAACCATAACCCTAACGCAAACCTAACCCTAACCCTAACCCTAAGAGTAACCCTAACCCTAATGAAACCCTAACCCTAACCCTAACACTAACCCTTACCCTAACGCATACCTAAACCTAGCCCTAACCCTAACCCTAACCCTAACGCAAACCTAAACCTAACCCTAACCATAAACCTAACCCTAACCCTAAACCTAACCCTAACCTAAACCTAACCGAAAACCTAACCATAACACTAAACCTAACCTTAACCCTAATCCCTAACCCTAACCCTAAGCCTAAGGATAAACTAAACATAACCGTAACCTAAACCCTAACCCTAACCCTAAACCTAACCCTAAACTAACACTAACCCTAACCCTAACACTAACCCTAACGTAAGTCTAACTCTAACCCTAAACCTAACCCTAAACCTTACCCTAACCCTAAGCCTAACGCAAACTTAACCCTAACCCTAACACTAACCCTAACCCTAACCCTAACGCTAACCTAACCCTAAACCTAACCCTAACCCTAACCCTAACCCTAACGCAAACCTAAACCTAACCCTAATCCTAACCCTAACCCTAACGCAAAACTAACCCTAACCCTAACTCTAACCCTAAACCTAACTCAAACCCTAACCTTAACGCAAACGTAAACCTAACCCTAACCCTAACCCTAACGCAAACCTAAACCTAACCCTAACCCTAACCCTAACCCTAACGCAAACCTAACCCTAACCCTATCCCTAAACCTAACCCACACCCTACCCTTAACGCAAACCTAACCCTAAAACTAACCCTATCCCTAACACTAACGCAATCCTAACCCTAACCCTAACCCTAACCGTAACCATAACCCTAACCCTAACGCAAACCTAACCGTAACCCTAACCCTAACCCTAACCTTAAACCTACCCTTAACCCTAACCCTAACGAAAACTTAACACTAACCCTAACCCTAACCCTAACCCTAACGCAAACCTAACCCTAACCCTAACACTAACCCTAACCTTAACCCTAAACCTAACGCAAACCTAACCCTAAATCCTAACCCTAACCCTAACCCTAACCCTAACCCTAACCCTAACGCAAAACTAACCCTAAACCTAACCCTAACCCTAACCTTAAAGCTAACGCAAACCAAACCCTAACCCTAACCCTAACGTATACCTAACCCTAACCCTAACCCTAACCCTAAACCTAACCCTAACCCAAACGCAAACCTAAACATAACCCTAACACTAACCCTAACCCTAACCCTAACCCTAAAACCTAACCCTAACCCTACCATAACCTAACCCTAAAACTAAACCTAATCCTAAACGCTAACCCTAACCCTAACCTAACACAAACCCTAACCCTAACCTAAGCCTAACTCTTACCCTAACCCTAACTTTAACCATGACGAAAACCTAACCCTAACCCTAACCGTAACCCTAACGGAAACCTAACCCTAACCCTAACCCTATACATAACACGAACCCTAACCCTAACGCAAACCTAAACCTAACCCTAACCCTAACCCTAACCCTAACCCTAACGCAAACCTAACACTAACCCTAACCCTTACACTAACCCTAACACAAACCTAACCCTATCCCT
>NC_142515.1:71277500-71295000 GCF_057876585.1 Rhinolophus sinicus
GCAAACCTAAATTTAAACATATCCCTAACCCTAACCCTAACACAAGCCTAACCCTAAACCTAACCCTATCCATAAACGTAACCCTAACCCTAAACCTAACCTAACCCTAACCCTAACCCTAACCCTAACGCAAACCTAATCCTAAACTTAACGCTAACCCTAAAACCCTAACGCTAACCCTAACCCTAACCCTAACGAAAATACAAACGTAACCTTAAAACCCTAACACTAACCCTAACCCTAACCCTAACCCTAATACAAACCTAACCCTAACCCTAACCTTAACCCTAACGCAAATCTTACCCTAACCCTAACACTAACCCTAACCCGAACACACACCTAACCCTAACCCTAACCCTAACCCTAACCCAAACCTAACCTGAACCCTTACCCTCACCCTAACCCTAACCCTAACACAAGCCTATCCCTAAACCTAACCCTATCCATAAACCTAACCGTAACCCCAACCCTAACTTAACCCTATCCATAACCCTAACCCTATCCCTAATCCTAAGCCTAACACTAACGCAAACCTAACCCTAACCCTATCCCTAAAGCTAAACCTATACTTAAAACTAACCTTAACCCTAACACTAACGCAAACCTAACCTTAAACCTAACTCTCACTCTAACCCTAACCCTAAACCCTAACCCTAACCCTAACCCTAACCCTAACCCTAGCGCAAACCTAACCCTAAACCTAACCGTAACACTAACCCTAACCCTAACGCAAACCTAACCCTAACCCTAACCCTAACTCTAAACCTAACGCAAACCTAACACTAAATCCTAACCCTAACACTAACCCTAACCCTAACGCATACCTAACCCTAACCCTAACCCTAACGAATACCTAACCTTAACCCTAACCCTAACCCTAACACAAGCCTATCCCTAACGCAAACCTAACCCTAACCCTAACCCTAACCTTAAGGCAAACCTAACCCTAAACTTAACGCTAACCATAAAACCCTACCGCTAACCCTAACCCTAACCCTAACCCTAAACCTAACCCTAACCCTAACGCTAACCCTAACCCTAACCCTAACCCTAACGCTAACCTAACCCTAAACTTAACGTTAACAATAAAACCCTAACGCTAACCTTAACCCTAACCCTAACACTAACCATAAAACCTAGCCCTATCCCTACCCCTAACCCTAACCGTAACCCTAACCCTAACGCAAATCTAACCCTAACCCTAAACTAAACCTAAACCTAACCCTAACCCTAACCCTAGCCCTAACGCAAACATAACCCTAACCCTAACCCTAAACCAAAACCTAACCCTAACCCTAACCCTAACGCAAAACTAAACCTAACCCTAACCCTAACCATAACCCTAACGCATACCTAACCCTAACCCTAACCCAAACCCTAACCCTAACGCTAACCTAACCCTAAACCTAACCCTAACCCTAACCCTAACCCTAACGCAAACCTAAACCTAACCCTATCCATAACCCTAACCCTAACCCAAAACTAAACATAACCCTAACTCTAAACCTAAACCTAACCCAAACCCTAACCTTAACGCAAACCTAACCCTAACCCTAACCCTAACCCTAACCCTAACGCAAACCTAACCTAACCCTAAACCTAACCCTAACCCTAACCCTAATCCAAACCCTAAAGCAAACCTAACCCTAACCCTAAACCTAAACCTAACCCTAACCTTAAAATTAACCTTAACCCTACACCTAACGCAACCTAACCCTAACCCTAACCCTAACCCTAACCCTATACTTAACCCTAATTCTAAACTAACCCTAACATTAACCATAACCCTAACCCTAACCCTAACGTAAACCTAACCCTAACCCTAAACCTAACCCTAAATCTCACCCTAACCTTAATCCTAACACTACCGCTAACACTAAACCCTAACCCTAACGCTAACCCTAACCCTAATGCAAACCTAACCATAACCCTAACCCTAACCCTAACGCAAACCTAAACTTAACCCTAACACTAAACCTAACCCTAACCCTAACCCTAACGCAAACCTAACCCTAACACTAACACTAACCCTAAACCTAACCCTAAACATAACCCTAACCCTAACCCTAATCCTAAACCCTAGCCCTATCCCTAACACTAACCCTAACCGTAACCCTAAACCTAACCCTAAATCTAACCCTAACCCTAACCCTAACCCTAACGCAAACCACACCCTAACCCTAACCCTAACCCTAACCCTAACCCTAACGCATACCAAACCCTGAACCTAACCCTAAACCTAACCCTAACGCAAAACTTACCCTAACCCTAACCCTAACCCTAACCATAACCTAAACTTAATCCAAACCCTAAGCCTAACCCTAAACCTAACCCTAACCCTAACGCATACCTAACCCTACCCATAACCCTAAATCTAACCCTAACGCAAACCTAACCCTAACCCTAACCCTAAACCTAAACCTAAACCTAACCTAAACCTAAACCAAACCCTAACCCTAACCCTAACCCTAACCCTAACGGAAACCTAACCCTAAAATTAACGTTAACAATAAACCCTAACGCTAACCTTAACCCTAATCCTAACCTTAACCATAAAACCTAGCCCTATCCCTAAACCTAACCCTAACCCTAACCCTAACCCTAACCCTAAGCCTAGCCCTAACCCTAACCTCACCCTAAACCTAACCCTAACCTTAAAACTAACCTTAACCATAACCCTAACGCAAACCTAACCCTTACCCTAACCCTAACCCTAACCCTAATCCTAGCCCTAACCCTAACCCTAACACTAACCGTACCCAAACCCTAACGCAAGCCTAACACTAGCCTTAACCCTAACCCTAACCCAACCATAACCCTAACCCTAACCCTAACCCTAATTCAAAGCTAAGCCTAACCCTAAAACTAACCCTAACCCTAAAGCTAACCCTAAACTTAAAACTAACCTTAACCCTAACCCTATCGCAAACCTAACCCTAACCCTAACACTAACCCTAACCCTAACCCTAATGTAAACCTAACCATAACCCTAACCCTAACGAAAACCTAATCCTAACCCTAACCTAACCCTAACCCTAATCCTAACTTAACCCTACCCTAAACCTAACCCTAAATCTAACCCTACCCCTAACCTTAACCCTAACGCAAACCTAACCCTAAACCTAACCCTAACCCTAACGCAAACCTAAACCTAATCCTAACCCTAACCCTAACTCTAACACTAACCCTAACGTAAACTTAACCCTAACCCTAACCCTAACCCTAAACCTAAAACTAACACAAACCCTAACCCTAACACTAAACCTAACCCTAAACCTAACTTTAACCCAAAACTCTAACCCTAACCATAACCCAACCCTAAACCTAATCCTAACCCTAACCCTAACGCAAACCTAACCCTAACCCTAACACTAACCCTAACCTTAACGCAAACCTAACCCTAACCCTAAACCTAACCCTAAACCTAACCCTAACCCTAACCCTAACCTTAACGCAAACCTAAACCTATACTTACCGTTAACCATAAAACCCTAAGGCAAATGTTAAACCTAACCCTAACACTAACACTAAACCCTAGCCCTATCCCTAACCCTAAACCTAAAGGTAACCCTAACCCTAACGCAAACTTAACCCTAACCCTAACCCTAAACCTAACCCTAAACATAACCCTAACCCTAACCGTAACCCTAACCCTAACGCAAACCTAACCATAACCATAACGCTAACCCTCAACCTAAACCTAACCATAACCCTAACACAAACCTAACCCTAATCGTAACCCTAACCCTAACCCTAACGCAAACATAACCGTAACCCTAAACCTATCCCTAACCGTAAACCTAACCTTAACCCTAACCCTAACGAAAACCTAACCCTAACCCTAACCCTAATCCTAACCTTAACGCAAATCTAACCCTAACCATAACCATAACCCTAAACCTAAAGCAAACCTAACCCTAAATTCTAACCATAACCCTAACCCTAAACCTAACCGTAACCATAATCCTAACGCAAACCGAACCCAAAACCTAACCCTAACCCTAACGCTATCCCTAATGCAACCCTAAACATAACCCTAACCCTCACACAAACCTAACCTTAACCATAACCGTAACCCTAAACCTAACCCATACCATAACCCTAACGCAAACCTAACCCTAACCCTTACCCTAAACATAACCTTAAAGCAAACCTAACCCTAACCCTAACTCTAACCCTAATCCTAACCCTAACGCAAACCTAATCGTAACCCTAACCCTAACCTTAAACCTACCCTTAAACCTAACCCTAACTAAAACTTAACCCTAACCCTAACCCTAACGCAAACCTAACCCTAATCCTAAGTATAACCCTAACCCTAACCTAACGCTAAACCTAACCCTAACATTGACCCTAACCTAACCCTAAACCTATCCCGACCTCTAACCCTAACCCTAACCCTAACCTTAAAGCAAACCTAACCCTAAACTTAACGTTAACAATAAAACCCTAACGCTAAACTTAACCCTAACCCTAACCCTAACCATAAACCCTAGCCCTATCCCTAACCTTAACCCTACCGTAACCCTAACCCTAACGCAAACCTAACCCTAACCCTAACCCTAAACCTAAACCTAAACCTAACTCTAACCCTAACCCTAACGCAAACCTAACCCTAAACCTAACCCTAACACAAAACCTAACCCTAACCCTAACGCAAACCGAACCCTAATCCTAACCCTAACCTTACCCTAACGCATACCTAACCCTAACCCTAACCCTAACCTTAACCCTAATCCTAACACTAACCCTAACCCTAACCCTAACCTAAACCTAACCCAAACCCTAAACCAAACACTAACCCTAACCCTAAACCTAACTTTAAATCTAAACACTAACCCTAACCCTAAAACTAGCTCTAACGCTAATCCTAACCTAACCCTAACCTAAACCCTATACATAACATGAAAAATAACCTTAACCCTAACCCTAACCTAACCCTAACCCTAATCCTAACCTAACCCTACCCTAAGCCTAACCCTAACCCTAATCCTAACCTAACCCTACCCTAACCCTAACCCTAACCCTAACCCTAGCCCTAACCCTACCCCTAACCCTAAACCTAACCCTAACCTTAAAACTAACCTTAACCCTAACCCTAACGCAAACCTAACACTTACCCTAACACTAACCCTAACCCTAACCCTAAACCTAGCCATAACCCTAACCATAACCCTAACCGAAACCCAAACCCTAACACAAACCTAACCCTAACCTTAACCCTAACCCTATCCCAACCCTAGCCCTAACCCTAACCCTAACCCTAATTCAAACCTAACCCTAACCATAACCCTAAAGCTAACCCTAAATCTAACCCTACCCCTAACACTAACCCTAACGCAAACCTAACCCTAACCCTAACCCTAACCCTAACACTAACGCAAACCTAACCCTAAACCTAACCTTAACCCTAACCCTAACGCAAAACTAACCCTAACCCTAACCCTACCCCTAACCCTAACCCTAACGCAAACCTAACCCTAAACCTAACCCTAACCCTAACGCAAACCTAACCCTAATCCTAACCCTAACCCTAACCCTAACCCTAACGTAAACCTAACCCTAACCCTAACCCTAACCCTAAACCTAACCCAAATCCTAACGCTAACACTAAACCTAACCCTAAACCTAACTTTAACCCAAAACTCTAACCCTAACCATAACCCTACCCTAAACTTAATCCTAACCCTAACCCTAACGCAAACCTAACCCTAACCCTAACACTATCCCTAACCTTAACGCAAACCTAACCCTAACCCTAAACCTAACCCTAAACCTAACCCTAACCCTAACCCTAACCTTAACGCAAACCTAAACCTATACTTAACGTTAAACATAAAACCCTAAGGCAATTGTTAAACCTAACCTTAACCCTAACACTAAACCCTAGCCCTATCCCTAACCCTAACCCTAAACGAAACCCTAACCCTAACGCACACCTAACCCTAACCATAAACCTAACCCTAAACCTAACCCTAACCATAACCCTAACGCAAACCTAACCCTAATCCTAAACCTAACCCTAACCCTAACGCAACCCTAACTCTAAACCTAACACAAACCCTAACCTTAACGCAAACCTAACCCTAACCCTAACACTATCCCTACACCTAACGCAAACCGAAACCTAACCCTAACCCTAACCCTAACCCAAACCCTAACCCAAACACTAACGCAAACCTAACCCTAACACTAACCCTAAACATAACCGTAACCTTAAAACTAACCTTAACCCTAAAACTAACGCAAACCTAAACCTAACCCTAACCCAAACTCTAACCCTAACGGAAACATAACTCTAACTCTATCCCTAAAACTAACGCAACCTAACCCTAAATCCTAAACCTAAACCTAACCCTAACCCTAATGCTAACATAACCCTAACACTAACCATAACACTAACCCTAACCCTAAAGCTAACCTAACCCTAGCCTAACCCTAATCCTAACATGAAACCTAATCCTAACCCTAACCTAACCATAACCCTAAAGCTAACCCTATACCTATCACTACCCTTAACCCTAACACTAACCCTAACCCTAAACCTACCCCTAACCATAACGCTAACCCTAACACTAACCATAACCCTAACCCTAAACATTAACTCTAACCCTAACCCTAACCCTAAACCTAACCCTAACATTGACCCTAACCTAACCCTAAACCTAATCCTATCTCTAACCCTAACCCTAATCCTAACCCTAACCCTAACACTAAAACTTAACCCTAACCCTAACCCGAACCCTAATGCAAACCTAACCATAACCCTAACCCTAACTCTAACGCAAAACTAACCCTAACCCAAAACCTAACCCTAACCCTAACCTAACGCAAACCTAACCCTAACCATAACCCTAACCTTAACGCAAACCTAACCCTAACCCTAACCCTAACACTAACACAAACCTAACACTAACCCTAACCCTAAACCTAACCCTAATCCTAACCCAAACGCAAACCTAAACATAACCCTAACACTAACCCTAACACTAAACCTAACCCTAACACAATAACCTAACCCTAACCGTACCCTAACCTAACCCTAAAACTAAACCTAATCCTAAACCCTAACTCTAAACCTAACCTTACACTAACCCTAACCCTTACCCTAACCTAAGCCTAACTCTTACCCTAACCCTAACCGTAATCCTAACCCTAACACTAAACCTAACACAAACATAACCCTAACCCTGAACCAAAACCTAACCCTAACCCTAACGCAAACCTAACCTTAAACCTAAACCTAACCCTAACCTTAACCATGACGAAAACCTAACCCTAACCCCAACCGTAACCCTAACCCAAACGCAAACCTAACACTAACCCTAACTCTAACGCATACCTAACCCTAAACCTAACCCTAACCCTAACTCTAACGCAAACCTAACACTAACCCTAACCCTTACACTAACCCTAACACAAACCTAACCCTATACCTAACCCTAACCCTAAAAGTAATCCTAACCCTAACCCTAACGCAAACCACACCCTAACCCTAACCCTAACCCTAACCCTAACCCTAACGCATACCAAACCCTGAACCTAACCCTAAACCTAACCCTAACGCAAAACTTACCCTAACCCTAACCCTAACCCTAACCATAACCTAAACTTAATCCAAACCCTAAGCCTAACCCTAAACCTAACCCTAACCCTAACGCATACCTAACCCTACCCATAACCCTAAATCTAACCCTAACGCAAACCTAACCCTAACCCTAACCCTAAACCTAAACCTAAACCTAACCTAAACCTAAACCAAACCCTAACCCTAACCCTAACCCTAACCCTAACGGAAACCTAACCCTAAAATTAACGTTAACAATAAACCCTAACGCTAACCTTAACCCTAATCCTAACCTTAACCATAAAACCTAGCCCTATCCCTAAACCTAACCCTAACCCTAACCCTAACCCTAACCCTAAGCCTAGCCCTAACCCTAACCTCACCCTAAACCTAACCCTAACCTTAAAACTAACCTTAACCATAACCCTAACGCAAACCTAACCCTTACCCTAACCCTAACCCTAACCCTAATCCTAGCCCTAACCCTAACCCTAACACTAACCGTACCCAAACCCTAACGCAAGCCTAACACTAGCCTTAACCCTAACCCTAACCCAACCATAACCCTAACCCTAACCCTAACCCTAATTCAAAGCTAAGCCTAACCCTAAAACTAACCCTAACCCTAAAGCTAACCCTAAACTTAAAACTAACCTTAACCCTAACCCTATCGCAAACCTAACCCTAACCCTAACACTAACCCTAACCCTAACCCTAATGTAAACCTAACCATAACCCTAACCCTAACGAAAACCTAATCCTAACCCTAACCTAACCCTAACCCTAATCCTAACTTAACCCTACCCTAAACCTAACCCTAAATCTAACCCTACCCCTAACCTTAACCCTAACGCAAACCTAACCCTAAACCTAACCCTAACCCTAACGCAAACCTAAACCTAATCCTAACCCTAACCCTAACTCTAACACTAACCCTAACGTAAACCTAACCCTAACCCTAACCCTAACCCTAAACCTAAAACTAACACAAACCCTAACCCTAACACTAAACCTAACCCTAAACCTAACTTTAACCCAAAACTCTAACCCTAACCATAACCCAACCCTAAACCTAATCCTAACCCTAACCCTAACGCAAACCTAACCCTAACCCTAACACTAACCCTAACCTTAACGCAAACCTAACCCTAACCCTAAACCTAACCCTAAACCTAACCCTAACCCTAACCCTAACCTTAACGCAAACCTAAACCTATACTTACCGTTAACCATAAAACCCTAAGGCAAATGTTAAACCTAACCCTAACACTAACACTAAACCCTAGCCCTATCCCTAACCCTAAACCTAAAGGTAACCCTAACCCTAACGCAAACTTAACCCTAACCCTAACCCTAAACCTAACCCTAAACATAACCCTAACCCTAACCGTAACCCTAACCCTAACGCAAACCTAACCATAACCATAACGCTAACCCTCAACCTAAACCTAACCATAACCCTAACACAAACCTAACCCTAATCGTAACCCTAACCCTAACCCTAACGCAAACATAACCGTAACCCTAAACCTATCCCTAACCGTAAACCTAACCTTAACCCTAACCCTAACGAAAACCTAACCCTAACCCTAACCCTAATCCTAACCTTAACGCAAATCTAACCCTAACCATAACCATAACCCTAAACCTAAAGCAAACCTAACCCTAAATTCTAACCATAACCCTAACCCTAAACCTAACCGTAACCATAATCCTAACGCAAACCGAACCCAAAACCTAACCCTAACCCTAACGCTATCCCTAATGCAACCCTAAACATAACCCTAACCCTCACACAAACCTAACCTTAACCATAACCGTAACCCTAAACCTAACCCATACCATAACCCTAACGCAAACCTAACCCTAACCCTTACCCTAAACATAACCTTAAAGCAAACCTAACCCTAACCCTAACTCTAACCCTAATCCTAACCCTAACGCAAACCTAATCGTAACCCTAACCCTAACCTTAAACCTACCCTTAAACCTAACCCTAACTAAAACTTAACCCTAACCCTAACCCTAACGCAAACCTAACCCTAATCCTAAGTATAACCCTAACCCTAACCTAACGCTAAACCTAACCCTAACATTGACCCTAACCTAACCCTAAACCTATCCCGACCTCTAACCCTAACCCTAACCCTAACCTTAAAGCAAACCTAACCCTAAACTTAACGTTAACAATAAAACCCTAACGCTAAACTTAACCCTAACCCTAACCCTAACCATAAACCCTAGCCCTATCCCTAACCTTAACCCTGCCGTAACCCTAACCCTAACGCAAACCTAACCCTAACCCTAACCCTAAACCTAAACCTAAACCTAACTCTAACCCTAACCCTAACGCAAACCTAACCCTAAACCTAACCCTAACACAAAACCTAACCCTAACCCTAACGCAAACCGAACCCTAATCCTAACCCTAACCTTACCCTAACGCATACCTAACCCTAACCCTAACCCTAACCTTAACCCTAATCCTAACACTAACCCTAACCCTAACCCTAACCTAAACCTAACCCAAACCCTAAACCAAACACTAACCCTAACCCTAAACCTAACTTTAAATCTAAACACTAACCCTAACCCTAAAACTAGCTCTAACGCTAATCCTAACCTAACCCTAACCTAAACCCTATACATAACATGAAAAATAACCTTAACCCTAACCCTAACCTAACCCTAACCCTAATCCTAACCTAACCCTACCCTAAGCCTAACCCTAACCCTAATCCTAACCTAACCCTACCCTAACCCTAACCCTAACCCTAACCCTAGCCCTAACCCTACCCCTAACCCTAAACCTAACCCTAACCTTAAAACTAACCTTAACCCTAACCCTAACGCAAACCTAACACTTACCCTAACACTAACCCTAACCCTAACCCTAAACCTAGCCATAACCCTAACCATAACCCTAACCGAAACCCAAACCCTAACACAAACCTAACCCTAACCTTAACCCTAACCCTATCCCAACCCTAGCCCTAACCCTAACCCTAACCCTAATTCAAACCTAACCCTAACCATAACCCTAAAGCTAACCCTAAATCTAACCCTACCCCTAACACTAACCCTAACGCAAACCTAACCCTAACCCTAACCCTAACCCTAACACTAACGCAAACCTAACCCTAAACCTAACCTTAACCCTAACCCTAACGCAAAACTAACCCTAACCCTAACCCTACCCCTAACCCTAACCCTAACGCAAACCTAACCCTAAACCTAACCCTAACCCTAACGCAAACCTAACCCTAATCCTAACCCTAACCCTAACCCTAACCCTAACGTAAACCTAACCCTAACCCTAACCCTAACCCTAAACCTAACCCAAATCCTAACGCTAACACTAAACCTAACCCTAAACCTAACTTTAACCCAAAACTCTAACCCTAACCATAACCCTACCCTAAACTTAATCCTAACCCTAACCCTAACGCAAACCTAACCCTAACCCTAACACTATCCCTAACCTTAACGCAAACCTAACCCTAACCCTAAACCTAACCCTAAACCTAACCCTAACCCTAACCCTAACCTTAACGCAAACCTAAACCTATACTTAACGTTAAACATAAAACCCTAAGGCAATTGTTAAACCTAACCTTAACCCTAACACTAAACCCTAGCCCTATCCCTAACCCTAACCCTAAACGAAACCCTAACCCTAACGCACACCTAACCCTAACCATAAACCTAACCCTAAACCTAACCCTAACCATAACCCTAACGCAAACCTAACCCTAATCCTAAACCTAACCCTAACCCTAACGCAACCCTAACTCTAAACCTAACACAAACCCTAACCTTAACGCAAACCTAACCCTAACCCTAACACTATCCCTACACCTAACGCAAACCGAAACCTAACCCTAACCCTAACCCTAACCCAAACCCTAACCCAAACACTAACGCAAACCTAACCCTAACACTAACCCTAAACATAACCGTAACCTTAAAACTAACCTTAACCCTAAAACTAACGCAAACCTAAACCTAACCCTAACCCAAACTCTAACCCTAACGGAAACATAACTCTAACTCTATCCCTAAAACTAACGCAACCTAACCCTAAATCCTAAACCTAAACCTAACCCTAACCCTAATGCTAACATAACCCTAACACTAACCATAACACTAACCCTAACCCTAAAGCTAACCTAACCCTAGCCTAACCCTAATCCTAACATGAAACCTAATCCTAACCCTAACCTAACCATAACCCTAAAGCTAACCCTATACCTATCACTACCCTTAACCCTAACACTAACCCTAACCCTAAACCTACCCCTAACCATAACGCTAACCCTAACACTAACCATAACCCTAACCCTAAACATTAACTCTAACCCTAACCCTAACCCTAAACCTAACCCTAACATTGACCCTAACCTAACCCTAAACCTAATCCTATCTCTAACCCTAACCCTAATCCTAACCCTAACCCTAACACTAAAACTTAACCCTAACCCTAACCCGAACCCTAATGCAAACCTAACCATAACCCTAACCCTAACTCTAACGCAAAACTAACCCTAACCCAAAACCTAACCCTAACCCTAACCTAACGCAAACCTAACCCTAACCATAACCCTAACCTTAACGCAAACCTAACCCTAACCCTAACCCTAACACTAACACAAACCTAACACTAACCCTAACCCTAAACCTAACCCTAATCCTAACCCAAACGCAAACCTAAACATAACCCTAACACTAACCCTAACACTAAACCTAACCCTAACACAATAACCTAACCCTAACCGTACCCTAACCTAACCCTAAAACTAAACCTAATCCTAAACCCTAACTCTAAACCTAACCTTACACTAACCCTAACCCTTACCCTAACCTAAGCCTAACTCTTACCCTAACCCTAACCGTAATCCTAACCCTAACACTAAACCTAACACAAACATAACCCTAACCCTGAACCAAAACCTAACCCTAACCCTAACGCAAACCTAACCTTAAACCTAAACCTAACCCTAACCTTAACCATGACGAAAACCTAACCCTAACCCCAACCGTAACCCTAACCCAAACGCAAACCTAACACTAACCCTAACTCTAACGCATACCTAACCCTAAACCTAACCCTAACCCTAACTCTAACGCAAACCTAACACTAACCCTAACCCTTACACTAACCCTAACACAAACCTAACCCTATACCTAACCCTAACCCTAAAAGTAATCCTAACCCTAACCCTAACGCAAACCTAACCCTAACCCTAACCCTACGCAAACCTAACCCTAACCCTAACCCTAACCATAACGCAAACCTAAACCTAACCCTAAACCTAACCCTAACCCTAACCCTAACCCTAACGCAAACCTAACCCTAACCCTAACCCTAACCCTAACGCAAACCTAACCCTAAACCTAACCCTAACCCTAACCCTAACGCTAACCCTAACGCAAACCTAACCCTAACCCTAACCCTAACCCTAAACCTAAACCAAACCATAACCCTAACGCAAACCTAACCCTAACCCTAACCCTAAACTTAACCCTAACGCAAACCTAACCCTAAGCCTAACCCTAACCCTAACCCTAACCCTAATCCTAACCCTAACGCAAACGTAACCGTAACCCTAACTCTAACCCTAACCCTAAACCTAACCTTAAACTTACCCTTAACCCTAACCCTAACCCTAAACCTAACCCTAAACCTAACGCAAACCTAACCCTAACCATAACCCTAACCCTAACCCTAAACCTAACGCAAAACTAACCCTAAATCCTAACCCTAACCCTAACCCTAACCCTAACCCTAACCCTAACCATAACCCTAACGCAAACCTAACCCTAAACCTAACCCTAACCCTAATCCTAACCCTAACGCAACACTAACCGTAACCCTAACCCTAAACCTAACCCTAACGCAAACCTAACACTAACTGTATCCCTACCACTAACCCTAGCCCTAACTCAAACACTAACCCTAACCGTAACCCTAGCACTAACGCAAACCAAACCCTAACCTTAACCCTAACCCTAACCCAACCCTAACCCTAACCCTAAACCTAACCCTAAACCTAACCCTAACCCTAACCCTAACCTTAACGCAAACCTAAACCTATACTTAACGTTAAACATAAAACCCTAAGGCAATTGTTAAACCTAACCTTAACCCTAACACTAAACCCTAGCCCTATCCCTAACCCTAACCCTAAACGAAACCCTAACCCTAACGCACACCTAACCCTAACCATAAACCTAACCCTAAACCTAACCCTAACCATAACCCTAACGCAAACCTAACCCTAATCCTAACCCTAACCCTAACCCTAACGCAACCCTAACCCTAAACCTAACACAAACCCTAACCTTAACGCAAACCTAACCCTAACCCTAACACTATCCCTACACCTAACGCAAACCGAAACCTAACCCTAACCCTAACCCTAACCCAAACCCTAACCCAAACACTAACGCAAACCTAACCCTAACACTAACCCTAAACATAACCGTAACCTTAAAACTAACCTTAACCCTAAAACTAACGCAAACCTAAACCTAACCCTAACCCAAACTCTAACCCTAACGGAAACATAACTCTAACTCTATCCCTAAAACTAACGCAACCTAACCCTAAATCCTAAACCTAAACCTAACCCTAACCCTAATGCTAACCTAACCCTAACACTAACCATAACACTAACCCTAACCCTAAAGCTAACCTAACCCTAGCCTAACCCTAATCCTAACATGAAACCTAATCCTAACCCTAACCTAACCATAACCCTAAAGCTAACCCTATACCTATCACTACCCCTAACCCTAACCCTAACCCTAACCCTAAACCTACCCCTAACCATAACGCTAAACCTAACACTAACCATAAACCTAACCCTAAACATTAACTCTAACCCTAACCCTAACCCTAAACCTAACCTTAACATTGACCCTAACCTAACCCTAAACCTAATCCTATCTCTAACCCTAACCCTAATCCTAACCCTAACCCTAACACTAAAACTTAACCCTAACCCTAACCCGAACCCTAATGCAAACCTAACCATAACCCTAACCCTAACTCTAACGCAAAACTAACCCTAACCCAAAACCTAACCCTAACCCTAACCTAACGCAAACCTAACCCTAACCATAACCCTAACCTTAACGCAAACCTAACCCTAACCCTAACCCTAACACTAACACAAACCTAACACTAACCCTAACCCTAAACCTAACCCTAATCCTAACCCAAACGCAAACCTAAACATAACCCTAACACTAACCCTAACACTAAACCTAACCCTAACACAAAAACCTAACCCTAACCGTACCCTAACCTAACCCTAAAACTAAACCTAATCCTAAACCCTAACTCTAAACCTAACCTTACACTAACCCTAACCCTTACCCTAACCTAAGCCTAACTCTTACCCTAACCCTAACCGTAAACCTAACCCTAACACTAAACCTAACACAAACATAACCCTAACCCTAATCCAAAACCTAACCCTAACCCTAACGCAAACCTAACCTTAAACCTAAACCTAACCCTAACCTTAACCATGACGAAAACCTAACCCTAACCCCAACCGTAACCCTAACCCAAACGCAAACCTAACACTAACCCTAACTCTAACGCATACCTAACCCTAAACCTAACCCTAACCCTAACTCTAACGCAAACCTAACACTAACCCTAACCCTTACACTAACCCTAACACAAACCTAACCCTATACCTAACCCTAACCCTAAAAGTAATCCTAACCCTAACCCTAACGCAAACCTAACCCTAACCCTAACCCTACGCAAACCTAACCCTAACCCTAACCCTAACCATAACGCAAACCTAAACCTAACCCTAAACCTAACCCTAACCCTAACCCTAACCCTAACGCAAACCTAACCCTAACCCTAACCCTAACCCTAACGCAAACCTAACCCTAAACCTAACCCTAACCCTAACCCTAACGCTAACCCTAACGCAAACCTAACCCTAACCCTAACCCTAACCCTAAACCTAAACCAAACCATAACCCTAACGCAAACCTAACCCTAACCCTAACCCTAAACTTAACCCTAACGCAAACCTAACCCTAAGCCTAACCCTAACCCTAACCCTAACCCTAATCCTAACCCTAACGCAAACGTAACCGTAACCCTAACTCTAACCCTAACCCTAAACCTAACCTTAAACTTACCCTTAACCCTAACCCTAACCCTAAACCTAACCCTAAACCTAACGCAAACCTAACCCTAACCGTAACCCTAACCCTAACCCTAAACCTAACGCAAAACTAACCCTAAATCCTAACCCTAACCCTAACCCTAACCCTAACCCTAACCCTAACCATAACCCTAACGCAAACCTAACCCTAAACCTAACCCTAACCCTAATCCTAACCCTAACGCAACACTAACCGTAACCCTAACCCTAAACCTAACCCTAACGCAAACCTAACACTAACTGTATCCCTACCACTAACCCTAGCCCTAACTCAAACACTAACCCTAACCGTAACCCTAGCACTAACGCAAACCAAACCCTAACCTTAACCCTAACCCTAACCCAACCCTAACCCTAACCCTAAACCTAACCCTAACGGAAACCTAAACCTAACACTAACTCTAAATCTAACCCTAAATTTAAAACAAACCTTAACCATAACCCTAACGCAACCTAACTCTAACCCTAACAATAACTCTAACCATAACCCTAAACCCTAACATAACCCTAACCCTAACCCTAACCCTAACGCAAACATAATCGTAACGCTAACCCTAAACCTAACCTTAAATCTAACCTTAACCCTAACCCTAATGAAAACCTAACCCTAACCCTAACCATAACCCTAACGCAAACCTAACCCTAACCCTAACACTAACCCTAACACAAACCTAACCCTAAGCCTAACCCTAACCCTAACGCTAACACTAACGCAAACCTAACCCTAACCCTAACCCTAACCCTAACCCTAACCCTAACACAAACCTAACCCTAACCCTAACCCTAAACCTAACCCAAACCATAACCCTAACGCAAACCTAACCCTAACCCTAACCCTAAACTTAACCCTACGCAAACCTAACCCTAAGCCTAACCCTAACCCTAACCCTAACCTTAACCCTAACCCTAACTCTAACCCAAACGCAAACCTAACCCTAACCCTAACCCAAAACTTAACCCTAACGCAAACATAACCCTAACCGTAACCGTAACCCTAACCCTAACCTTAAACTTACCCTTAACCGTAAACAAACGAAAACTTAACCCTAACCCTAACACTAACCCTAACCCTAACCCTAACGCAAACCTAACCCTAACCGTAACCCTAATCCTAACCCTATACCTAACGCAAAACTAACACTAATTCCTAACCCTAACCCTAACCCTAACCCTAAACTTAACACTAACGCAAACCTAACCCTAAACCTAACCCTAACCCTAACCCTAACCCTAACGCAAACCTAACCGTCACCCTAACCGTAACCCTAACCCTAACGCAAACCAAGCCCTAACCTTAACCCTAACCCTAACCACACCCTAACCCTAACCCTAACCCTAACCCTAACGCAAACCTAACCCTAACACTAACCCTAAATCTAACCCTAAACTTAAAACTAACCTTAACCCTAACCCTAACGCAAACCTAAACCTAACCCTAACTCTAACTCTAACCATAAACCTAAACCCTAACATAAACCTAACCCTAAGCCTAACCCTAACGCAAACCTAACCGTAACCGTAACCCTAACCTTAAATCTAACCTCAACCCTAACCCTAATGAAAACCTAACACTAACACTAACCCTAACTCTAAACCCTAATGCAAACCTAACCCTCAACTTAACCATAACCCTAAACCTAATGCTAACCTAACCCTAAATCCTAACCCTAACCCTAACCCTAAACCTAACCCTAACACAAACCTAACCCTCACCATAAACCTAACACTAAACCTT
>NC_142515.1:71297500-71327500 GCF_057876585.1 Rhinolophus sinicus
CCTAACCATAAACCCAGGCCCTATCCCTAACCCTAACCCTAACCGTAACCCTAACCCTAACGCAAACCTAACCCTAACCCTAACCCTAAACCTAAACCTAAACCTAACCCTAACCCTAACCCTAACCCTAACCCTAACGCAAACCTAACCCTAACCCAACCCTAACAAAAAACCTAAACCTAACCCTAACGCTAACGCAAACCTAACCCTAACCCTAACCCTAACCTTACCCTAACGCATACCTAACCCTAACCCTAACCCTAACCTTAACCCTAACCCTAACCCTAACCCTAACCTAACCCTAACATAAACCTAACCAAAACCCTAGACCAAACACTAACCCTAACCCTAAACCTAACTTTAAAACTAAACCCTAACCCTAACCCTAAAACTAGCTCTAACGCTAATCTAAAGCTAACCCTTCCCTAAACCCTATACCTAACATGAAAAATACACTTAACCCTAACCCTAACCTAACCCTAACCCTAATCCTAACCTAACCCTACCCTAACCCTAACCCTAAACCTAGCCCTAACCCTAACCTAACCCTAACCGTAACCCAAACCCTAACACAAACCTAACCCTAACCTTAACCCTAACGCTAACCCAACCCTAGCCCTAACCCTAACCCTAACCCTAATTCAAACCTAACCCTAACCCTAACCCTAAAGCTAACCCTAAACTTAAAACTAACCTTAACCCTAACCCTAACGCACACCTAACCCTAACCCTAACCCTAACCCTAACCCTAACCCTAACCGAAACCCTAAGGCTAACCTAAACCTAACCGTAACCTAAACCCTAACCCTAACCCTAAACCTAACCCTTACCTAACACTAACCCTAACCCTAACACTAACCCTAACCTAAGCCTAACTCTAACCCTAACCCTAACCCTAAACTTTACCCTAACTCTAACCCTAACGAAAACCTAACCCTAACCCTAACACTAACCCTAACCCTAACCCTAACGCTAACCTAACCCTAAACCTAACCCTAACCCTAACCCTAACCCTAACCCTAACGCAAACATAAACCTAACCCTAACCCTAACCCTAACCCTAACCCTAACGCCAACCTAACCCTAACCCTAACTCTAACCCTAAACCTAACCCAAACCCTAACCTTAACGCAAACCTAACCCTAACCCTAACCCTAACCCTAACCCTAACCCTAACGCAAACCTAACCCTAACCCTAAACCTAACCCTAACCCTAACCCTAACCCAAACCCTAACGCAAACCTAACCCTAACCCTAACCCTAAACCTAACCCTAACCTTAAAACTAACCTTAAACCTAAACCTAACGCAAACCTAACACTAACCCTAACCCTAACCCTAACCCTAACGGAAACATAACTCTAACCCTAATCCTAAATCTAACACAAACCTAACACTAAATCCTAACCATAAACCTAACCCTATACCTTACCCTAATTCTAACCTAACCCTAACACTAACCATAAACCTAACCCTAACCCTAACGCTAACCTAACCATAGCCTAACCCTAATCCTAACATGAAACCTAACCCTAACCCTAACCTAACCATAACCCTAAAGCTAACCCTAAACCTACCACTACCACTAACACTAACCCTAAGTCTAACCCTAAACCTAACCCTAAACCTATTCATACCCATAACCCTAACCCTAACACTAACTATAACCCTAACCCTAAACAGTATCTCTAGCCCTAATCCTAACCCTAACGTAACCCTAACCCGAAGTCTAACCCTAACCCCTAAACCTAAACCTATCCCTGAACCTAACCGTAACTTTGACTCTAACCTAACGCTAACCCTAACCCTAACCCTACCTCTACCCCTAATCCTACTCCTAACACTAACCCTTACCCTAAACCCTAACCCTAACCCTAACCCTAACCATAACCTTAACCCTAACACAAACCTAACCCTAATCCTAACCCTAACTCTATCCCTAATGCAAACCTAACGCTAACCCTAACCATAACCCTAACGCAAACTTAACCCTAACCCTAACCCTAAACCTAACCCTAAACCTAAACCTAAACCTAACCATAACCCTAACGCAAACCTAACCCTAACCCTAACCCTAAGAGTAACCCTAACCCTAATGAAACCCTAACCCTAACCCTAACACTAACCCTTACCCTAACGCATACCTAAACCTAGCCCTAACCCTAACCCTAACCCTAACGCAAACCTAAACCTAACCCTAACCATAAACCTAACCCTAACCCTAAACCTAACCCTAACCTAAACCTAACCGAAAACCTAACCATAACCCTAAACCTAACCTTAACCCTAATCCCTAACCCTAACCCTAAGCCTAAGGATAAACTAAACATAACCGTAACCTAAACCCTAACCCTAACCCTAAACCTAACCCTAAACTAACACTAACCCTAACCCTAACACTAACCCTAACGTAAGTCTAACTCTAACCCTAAACCTAACCCTAAACCTTACCCTAACCCTAAGCCTAACGCAAACTTAACCCTAACCCTAACACTAACCCTAACCCTAACCCTAACGCTAACCTAACCCTAAACCTAACCCTAACCCTAACCCTAACCCTAACGCAAACCTAAACCTAACCCTAATCCTAACCCTAACCCTAACGCAAAACTAACCCTAACCCTAACTCTAACCCTAAACCTAACTCAAACCCTAACCTTAACGCAAACGTAAACCTAACCCTAACCCTAACCCTAACGCAAACCTAAACCTAACCCTAACCCTAACCCTAACCCTAACGCAAACCTAACCCTAACCCTATCCCTAAACCTAACCCACACCTTACCCTTAACGCAAACCTAACCCTAAAACTAACCCTATCCCTAACACTAACGCAATCCTAACCCTAACCCTAACCCTAACCGTAACCATAACCCTAACCCTAACGCAAACCTAACGGTAACCCTAACCCTAACCCTAACCTTAAACCTACCCTTAACCCTAACCCTAACGAAAACTTAACACTAACCCTAACCCTAACCCTAACCCTAACGCAAACCTAACCCTAACCCTAACACTAACCCTAACCTTAACCCTAAACCTAACGCAAACCTAACCCTAAATCCTAACCCTAACCCTAACCCTAACCCTAACCCTAACCCTAACGCAAAACTAACCCTAAACCTAACCCTAACCCTAACCTTAAAGCTAACGCAAACCAAACCCTAACCCTAACCCTAACGTATACCTAACCCTAACCCTAACCCTAACCCTAAACCTAACCCTAACCCAAACGCAAACCTAAACATAACCCTAACACTAACCCTAACCCTAACCCTAACCCTAAAACCTAACCCTAACCCTACCCTAACCTAACCCTAAAACTAAACCTAATCCTAAACGCTAACCCTAACCCTAACCTAACACAAACCCTAACCCTAACCTAAGCCTAACTCTTACCCTAACCCTAACCTTAACCATGACGAAAACCTAACCCTAACCCTAACCGTAACCCTAACGGAAACCTAACCCTAACCCTAACCCTATACCTAACACGAACCCTAACCCTAACGCAAACCTAACCCTAACCCTAACCCTAACCCTAACCCTAACCCTAACGCAAACCTAACACTAACCCTAACCCTTACACTAACCCTAACACAAACCTAACCCTATCCCTAACCCTAACCTTAAACGTAATCCTAACACTAACCCTAACGCAAACCTAACCCTAACCCTAACGCTAACCCTAACCCTAACCCTAACCGTAACCCTAACCCTACGCAAACCTAACCCTAACCCTAACCCTAACCATAACGCAAACCTAATCCTAACCCTAAACCTAACCCTAACCCTAACCCTTACCCTAACGCAAACCTAACCCTAACCCTAACCCTAACCCTAACGCAAACCTAACCCTATACCTAAAACTAACCCTAACGCTAACCCTAACGCAAACCTAACCCTAACCCTAACCCTAACCCTAACCCTAACCCTAACACAAACCTAACACTAACCCTAACCCTAACCCTAAACCTAACCCAAACAATAACCCTAACGCAAAACTAACCCTAACCCTAACCCTAAACTTAACCCTAACGCAAACCTAACCCTAAGCCTAACACTAACCCTAACCCTAACCCTAACCCAAACGCAAACCTAACCGTAACCCTAACCCTAACCCTAACCCTAACCTTAAACTTACCCTTAACCCTAACCCTAACGAAAACTTAACCCTAACCCTAACCCTAACCGTAACCCTAACCCTAACGCAAACCTAACCCTAACCCTAACCCTAACCCTAACCCTAAAACTAACGCAAAACTAACCCTAAATCCTAACCCTAACCCTAACCCTAACCCTAAACCTAACCTTAACCCTAACGCAAATCTAACTCTAAACCTAACCCTAACGCTAACCCTAACCCTAACGCAAACCTAACCGTAACCCTAACCCTAAACCTAACTCTAACGCAAACCTAACCCTAACCGTAACCCTAACCCTAACCCTAAAACTAATGCAAAACTAACCCTAAATCCTAACTCTTACCCTAACCCTAACCCTAAACCTAACCCTAACCCTAACGCAAATCTAACTCTAACCCTAACCCTAACCGTAACCCTAACCCTAAGGCAAACCAAACCCTAAACTTAACGCTAACCCTAACCCTAACCCTAACCCTAACGCAAACCTAACACTAACCCTAACCCTTACACTAACCCTAACACAAACCTAACCCTATACCTAACCCTAACCCTAAAAGTAATCATAACCCTAACCCTTACGCAAACCTAACCCTAAACCTAACCCTAACCCTAACCCTAACCCTACGCAAACCAAACCCTAACCGCAACCTAAACCATAACGCAAACCTAACCCTAACCATAAACCTAACCCTAACCCTAACCCTAACTCTAACACAAATCCAACCCTAATCCTAACCCTAACCCTAACGCAAACCTAACCCTAAACCTAACCCTTACCCTAACGCTAACACTAACGCAAACCTAACCCTAACCCTAACCCTAACCCTAACCCTAACCCTAAAACAAACCTAAAACTAACCCTAACCCTAACCCTAAACCTAATCCAAACCATAACCCTAACGCAAACCTCACCCTAACCCTAAACCTAACCCTAACCCTAAGCCTAACCCTAACCCTATCCCTAATCCTAACCCTAATGCAAACGTAACCGTAACCCTAACCCTAACCCTAACCCAATCCCTAATCTTAAACTTACACTTAACCCTAACCCTAACGAAAACTTAACCCTAACCCTAACCCTATCCCTAACCCTAACGCAAAACTAACCCTAACCGTAACCCTAACCCTAACCCTAAACCTAACGCAAAACTAACACTAAATCCTAACCTAAACCTAACCCTAACCCTAACCCGAACCATAACCCTAACGCAAACCTAACGCTAACCCTAACCATAACCCTAACCCTAAACATAACCCTAACCCTAACCCAACCACAACCCTAACCTTAAACGTAACCCTAACGCAAACCTAACCCTAACACTAACCCTAAATCTAACCCTAAACTTAAAACTAACCTTAACCATAACGCTAACGCAACCTAACTCTAACCCTAACTCTAACTCTAACCATAACCCTAAACCCTAACATAACCCTAACCCTAACCCTAACTCTAACCCTAACCGTAATGAAAACCTAACCCTAACCCTAACCAAAGTCTAACGCAACCTAACATTAACCCTAACACTAACCCTAACCAAAACCTAACCCTTAGCCTAACCCTAACCCTAACACTATCCCTAACGCAAACCTAACCCTAACCCTAACCCTAACACAAACCTAAACCTAACCCTAACCCTAACCCAAAACCTAACCCAAACCATAACCCTAACGCAAACCTAACCCTAACCCTAACCCTATACTTAACCCTAACGCAAACATAACCCTAAGCCTAATCTAACCCTAACCCTAAACTTAAACTTACCCTTAACCCTAACCCTAATGAAAACTTAACACTAACCCTAACCCTAACCCTAACCCTAACCCTAACGCAAACCTAACCCTAACCGTTACCCTAACCCTAACCCTATACCTAACGCAAAACTAACCCTAAATCCTAACCCTAACCCTAACCCTAACCCTAACCCTTACCTTAACCCTAACGCAAACCTAACCCTAAACCTAACCCTAACCATAACCCTAACACTAACCCTAACGCAAACCTATCCGTAACCCTAACCCTAACGCAAACCAAACCCTAACCTTAACCCTAAAGCTAACCCCACCGTAACCCTAACCCTAACCCTAACGCAAACCTAACCCTAACACTAACCCTAAATCAAACCCTAAACTTAAAACTAACCTTAAACCTAACCCTAACGCAAACCTAACTCTAACCCTAACTCTAACTCTAACCATAACCCTAAACCCTAACATAACCCTAACCCTAAGCCTAACCCTAACGCAAAACTAACCGTAACCCTAACCCTAACCCTAACCTTAAATCTAACCTTAACCCTAACCCTAATGAAAACCTATCCCTAACCCTAACCCTAACTCTAACCCTAATGCAAACCTAACCCTAAACTTAACCATAACCCTAAACCTAACGCTAACCTAACCCTAAATCCTAACCCTGACCCTAACCCTAAACCTAACCCTAACACAAACCTAACCCTAACCATAAACCTAACACTAAACCTAACCCAAACCATAACCCTAACGCAAACCTAACCCTAACATTAACCCTAAAACTAACATTAACGCAAACATAACCCTAACCGTAACCCTAACCGTAACCCTAACCCTAACCCTAACGCAAACCTAACCGTAACCCTAACCCTTACCCTAACCTTAAACCTACCCTTAAACCTAACCCTAACGAAAACTTAACCCTAACCCTAACCCTAACCCTAACCCTAACACAAACCTAACCCTAACCCTAACACTAACCCTAACCCTAACCCTAAGCCTAACGCAAACCTAACACTAAATCCTAACACTAACCCTAACCCTAACCCTAACCCTAACCATAATCCTAACGCAAACCGAACCCTAAACCTAACCTTAACCCTAACGCTATCCCTAACGCAAACCTAAACCTAACCCTAACCCTAACACAAACCTAACCCTAACCATAACCCTAACCCTAAACCTAACCCAAACCATAACCCTAACGCAAACCTAACCCTAATACTAAGTATAACCCTAACCCTAACCTAACCCTAAACCTAACCCTAACATTGACCCTAACCAAAACCTAAACCTAACCCGACCTCTAACCCTAACCCTAACCCTAACCTTAACGCAAACCTAACCCTAAACTTAACGTTAACAATAAAACCCTAACGCTAACCTTAACCCTAACACTAACCCTAACCATAAACCCAGGCCCTATCCCTAACCCTAACCCTAACCGTAACCCTAACCCTAACGCAAACCTAACCCTAACCCTAACCCTAAACCTAAACCTAAACCTAACCCTAACCCTAACCCTAACCCTAACCCTAACGCAAACCTAACCCTAACCCAACCCTAACAAAAAACCTAAACCTAACCCTAACGCTAACGCAAACCTAACCCTAACCCTAACCCTAACCTTACCCTAACGCATACCTAACCCTAACCCTAACCCTAACCTTAACCCTAACCCTAACCCTAACCCTAACCTAACCCTAACATAAACCTAACCAAAACCCTAGACCAAACACTAACCCTAACCCTAAACCTAACTTTAAAACTAAACCCTAACCCTAACCCTAAAACTAGCTCTAATGCTTATCTAAAGCTAACCCTTCCCTAAACCCTATACCTAACATGAAAAATACACTTAACCCTAACCCTAACCTAACCCTAACCCTAATCCTAACCTAACCCTACCCTAACCCTAACCCTAACCCTAGTCCTAACCCTAACCCTAACCCTAACCCTAAACCTAACCCTAACCTTAAAACTAACCTTAACCCTAAACCTAACGCAAACCTAACCCTTACCCTAACACTAACCCTAACCCTAACCCTAAACCTAGCCCTAACCCTAACCTAACCCTAACCGTAACCCAAACCCTAACACAAACCTAACCCTAACCTTAACCCTAACGCTAACCCAACCCTAGCCCTAACCCTAACCCTAACCCTAATTCAAACCTAACCCTAACCCTAACCCTAAAGCTAACCCTAAACTTAAAACTAACCTTAACCCTAACCCTAACGCACACCTACCCTAACCCTAACCCTAACCCTAACCCTAACCCTAACCGAAACCCTAAGGCTAACCTAAACCTAACCGTAACCTAAACCCTAACCCTAACCCTAAACCTAACCCTTACCTAACACTAACCCTAACCCTAACACTAACCCTAACCTAAGCCTAACTCTAACCCTAACCCTAACCCTAAACTTTACCCTAACTCTAACCCTAACGAAAACCTAACCCTAACCCTAACACTAACCCTAACCCTAACCCTAACGCTAACCTAACCCTAAACCTAACCCTAACCCTAACCCTAACCCTAACCCTAACGCAAACATAAACCTAACCCTAACCCTAACCCTAACCCTAACCCTAACGCCAACCTAACCCTAACCCTAACTCTAACCCTAAACCTAACCCAAACCCTAACCTTAACGCAAACCTAACCCTAACCCTAACCCTAACCCTAACCCTAACCCTAACGCAAACCTAACCCTAACCCTAAACCTAACCCTAACCCTAACCCTAACCCAAACCCTAACGCAAACCTAACCCTAACCCTAACCCTAAACCTAACCCTAACCTTAAAACTAACCTTAAACCTAAACCTAACGCAAACCTAACACTAACCCTAACCCTAACCCTAACCCTAACGGAAACGTAACTCTAACCCTAATCCTAAATCTAACACAAACCTAACACTAAATCCTAACCATAAACCTAACCCTATACCTTACCCTAATTCTAACCTAACCCTAACACTAACCATAAACCTAACCCTAACCCTAACGCTAACCTAACCATAGCCTAACCCTAATCCTAACATGAAACCTAACCCTAACCCTAACCTAACCATAACCCTAAAGCTAACCCTAAACCTACCACTACCACTAACACTAACCCTAAGTCTAACCCTAAACCTAACCCTAAACCTATTCATACCCATAACCCTAACCCTAACACTAACTATAACCCTAACCCTAAACAGTATCTCTAGCCCTAATCCTAACCCTAACGTAACCCTAACCCGAAGTCTAACCCTAACCCCTAAACCTAAACCTATCCCTGAACCTAACCGTAACTTTGACTCTAACCTAACGCTAACCCTAACCCTAACCCTACCTCTACCCCTAATCCTACTCCTAACACTAACCCTTACCCTAAACCCTAACCCTAACCCTAACCCTAACCCTAACCTTAACCCTAACACAAACCTAACCCTAATCCTAACCCTAACTCTATCCCTAATGCAAACCTAACGCTAACCCTAACCATAACCCTAACGCAAACTTAACCCTAACCCTAACCCTAAACCTAACCCTAAACCTAAACCTAAACCTAACCATAACCCTAACGCAAACCTAACCCTAACCCTAACCCTAAGAGTAACCCTAACCCTAATGAAACACTAACCCTAACCCTAACACTAACCCTTACCCTAACGCATACCTAAACCTAGCCCTAACCCTAACCCTAACCCTAACGCAAACCTAAACCTAACCCTAACCATAAACCTAACCCTAACCCTAAACCTAACCCTAACCTAAACCTAACCGAAAACCTAACCATAACCCTAAACCTAACCTTAACCCTAATCCCTAACCCTAACCCTAAGCCTAAGGATAAACTAAACATAACCGTAACCTAAACCCTAACCCTAACCCTAAACCTAACCCTAAACTAACACTAACCCTAACCCTAACACTAACCCTAACGTAAGTCTAACTCTAACCCTAAACCTAACCCTAAACCTTACCCTAACCCTAAGCCTAACGCAAACTTAACCCTAACCCTAACACTAACCCTAACCCTAACCCTAACGCTAACCTAACCCTAAACCTAACCCTAACCCTAACCCTAACCCTAACGCAAACCTAAACCTAACCCTAATCCTAACCCTAACCCTAACGCAAAACTAACCCTAACCCTAACTCTAACCCTAAACCTAACTCAAACCCTAACCTTAACGCAAACGTAAACCTAACCCTAACCCTAACCCTAACGCAAACCTAAACCTAACCCTAACCCTAACCCTAACCCTAACGCAAACCTAACCCTAACCCTATCCCTAAACCTAACCCACACCCTACCCTTAACGCAAACCTAACCCTAAAACTAACCCTATCCCTAACACTAACGCAATCCTAACCCTAACCCTAACCCTAACCGTAACCATAACCCTAACCCTAACGCAAACCTAACCGTAACCCTAACCCTAACCCTAACCTTAAACCTACCCTTAACCCTAACCCTAACGAAAACTTAACACTAACCCTAACCCTAACCCTAACCCTAACGCAAACCTAACCCTAACCCTAACACTAACCCTAACCTTAACCCTAAACCTAACGCAAACCTAACCCTAAATCCTAACCCTAACCCTAACCCTAACCCTAACCCTAACCCTAACGCAAAACTAACCCTAAACCTAACCCTAACCCTAACCTTAAAGCTAACGCAAACCAAACCCTAACCCTAACCCTAACGTATACCTAACCCTAACCCTAACCCTAACCCTAAACCTAACCCTAACCCAAACGCAAACCTAAACATAACCCTAACACTAACCCTAACCCTAACCCTAACCCTAAAACCTAACCCTAACCCTACCCTAACCTAACCCTAAAACTAAATCTAATCCTAAACGCTAACCCTAACCCTAACCTAACACAAACCCTAACCCTAACCTAAGCCTAACTCTTACCCTAACCCTAACCTTAACCATGACGAAAACCTAACCCTAACCCTAACCGTAACCCTAACGGAAACCTAACCCTAACCCTAACCCTATACCTAACACGAACCCTAACCCTAACGCAAACCTAACCCTAACCCTAACCCTAACCCTAACCCTAACCCTAACGCAAACCTAACACTAACCCTAACCCTTACACTAACCCTAACACAAACCTAACCCTATCCCTAACCCTAACCTTAAACGTAATCCTAACACTAACCCTAACGCAAACCTAACCCTAACCCTAACGCTAACCCTAACCCTAACCCTAACCGTAACCCTAACCCTACGCAAACCTAACCCTAACCCTAACCCTAACCATAACGCAAACCTAATCCTAACCCTAAACCTAACCCTAACCCTAACCCTTACCCTAACGCAAACCTAACCCTAACCCTAACCCTAACCCTAACGCAAACCTAACCCTATACCTAAAACTAACCCTAACGCTAACCCTAACGCAAACCTAACCCTAACCCTAACCCTAACCCTAACCCTAACCCTAACACAAACCTAACACTAACCCTAACCCTAACCCTAAACCTAACCCAAACAATAACCCTAACGCAAAACTAACCCTAACCCTAACCCTAAACTTAACCCTAACGCAAACCTAACCCTAAGCCTAACACTAACCCTAACCCTAACCCTAACCCAAACGCAAACCTAACCGTAACCCTAACCCTAACCCTAACCCTAACCTTAAACTTACCCTTAACCCTAACCCTAACGAAAACTTAACCCTAACCCTAACCCTAACCGTAACCCTAACCCTAACGCAAACCTAACCCTAACCCTAACCCTAACCCTAACCCTAAACCTAACCTTAACCCTAACGCAAATCTAACTCTAAACCTAACCCTAACGCTAACCCTAACCCTAACGCAAACCTAACCGTAACCCTAACCCTAAACCTAACTCTAACGCAAACCTAACCCTAACCGTAACCCTAACCCTAACCCTAAAACTAATGCAAAACTAACCCTAAATCCTAACTCTTACCCTAACCCTAACCCTAAACCTAACCCTAACCCTAACGCAAATCTAACTCTAACCCTAACCCTAACCGTAACCCTAACCCTAAGGCAAACCAAACCCTAAACTTAACGCTAACCCTAACCCTAACCCTAACCCTAACGCAAACCTAACACTAACCCTAACCCTTACACTAACCCTAACACAAACCTAACCCTATACCTAACCCTAACCCTAAAAGTAATCATAACCCTAACCCTTACGCAAACCTAACCCTAAACCTAACCCTAACCCTAACCCTAACCCTACGCAAACCAAACCCTAACCGCAACCTAAACCATAACGCAAACCTAACCCTAACCATAAACCTAACCCTAACCCTAACCCTAACTCTAACACAAATCCAACCCTAATCCTAACCCTAACCCTAACGCAAACCTAACCCTAAACCTAACCCTTACCCTAACGCTAACACTAACGCAAACCTAACCCTAACCCTAACCCTAACCCTAACCCTAACCCTAAAACAAACCTAAAACTAACCCTAACCCTAACCCTAAACCTAATCCAAACCATAACCCTAACGCAAACCTCACCCTAACCCTAAACCTAACCCTAACCCTAAGCCTAACCCTAACCCTATCCCTAATCCTAACCCTAATGCAAACGTAACCGTAACCCTAACCCTAACCCTAACCCAATCCCTAATCTTAAACTTACACTTAACCCTAACCCTTACGAAAACTTAACCCTAACCCTAACCCTATCCCTAACCCTAACGCAAAACTAACCCTAACCGTAACCCTAACCCTAACCCTAAACCTAACGCAAAACTAACACTAAATCCTAACCTAAACGTAACCCTAACCCTAACCCGAACCATAACCCTAACGCAAACCTAACGCTAACCCTAACCATAACCCTAACCCTAAACATAACCCTAACCCTAACCCAACCACAACCCTAACCTTAAACGTAACCCTAACGCAAACCTAACCCTAACACTAACCCTAAATCTAACCCTAAACTTAAAACTAACCTTAACCATAACGCTAACGCAACCTAACTCTAACCCTAACTCTAACTCTAACCATAACCCTAAACCCTAACATAACCCTAACCCTAACCCTAACTCTAACCCTAACCGTAATGAAAACCTAACCCTAACCCTAACCAAAGTTTAACGCAACCTAACACTAACCCTAACACTAACCCTAACCAAAACCTAACCCTTAGCCTAACCCTAACCCTAACACTATCCCTAACGCAAACCTAACCCTAACCCTAACCCTAACACAAACCTAAACCTAACCCTAACCCTAACCCAAAACCTAACCCAAACCATAACCCTAACGCAAACCTAACCCTAACCCTAACCCTATACTTAACCCTAACGCAAACATAACCCTAAGCCTAATCTAACCCTAACCCTAAACTTAAACTTACCCTTAACCCTAACCCTAACGAAAACTTAACACTAACCCTAACCCTAACCCTAACCCTAACCCTAACGCAAACCTAACCCTAACCGTTACCCTAACCCTAACCCTATACCTAACGCAAAACTAACCCTAAATCCTAACCCTAACCCTAACCCTAACCCTAACCCTTACCTTAACCCTAACGCAAACCTAACCCTAAACCTAACCCTAACCCTAACCCTAACACTAACCCTAACGCAAACCTATCCGTAACCCTAACCCTAACGCAAACCAAACCCTAACCTTAACCCTAAAGCTAACCCCACCGTAACCCTAACCCTAACCCTAACGCAAACCTAACCCTAACACTAACCCTAAATCAAACCCTAAACTTAAAACTAACCTTAAACCTAACCCTAACGCAAACCTAACTCTAACCCTAACTCTAACTCTAACCATAACCCTAAACCCTAACATAACCCTAACCCTAAGCCTAACCCTAACGCAAAACTAACCGTAACCCTAACCCTAACCCTAACCTTAAATCTAACCTTAACCTAACCCTAATGAAAACCTAACCCTAACCCTAACCCTAACTCTAACCCTAATGCAAACCTAACCCTAAACTTAACCATAACCCTAAACCTAACGCTAACCTAACCCTAAATCCTAACCCTGACCCTAACCCTAAACCTAACCCTAACACAAACCTAACCCTAACCATAAACCTAACACTAAACCTAACCCAAACCATAACCCTAACGCAAACCTAACCCTAACATTAACCCTAAAACTAACATTAACGCAAACATAACCCTAACCGTAACCCTAACCGTAACCCTAACCCTAACCCTAACGCAAACCTAACCGTAACCCTAACCCTTACCCTAACCTTAAACCTACCCTTAAACCTAACCCTAACGAAAACTTAACCCTAACCCTAACCCTAACCCTAACCCTAACACAAACCTAACCCTAACCCTAACACTAACCCTAACCCTAACCCTAAGCCTAACGCAAACCTAACACTAAATCCTAACACTAACCCTAACCCTAAACCTAACCCTAACGCAAAACTAACCCTAAACGTAACCCTAACCCTAACCCTAACCCTAAACCTAACCCAAACCCTAATCCTAACGCAAACCTAAACCTCACCCTAACCCTAACCCTAATGCAAACCTAACCCTAACACTAAACCTAACCCTAAACATAACCCTAACCCGAACCAAAACATTAACGCAAACCTAACCGTAACACTAAAACTAAAACTAACCCTAACATTAAAACTAAACTTAACCATAACCCTAACGCAGACTACCACTACCCCTAACCCTAACCCTAACCCTAAACCTAACCATACACCTACCCCTACCAGTAACCCTAACCCTAACAATAACCGTAACCCTAACCCTAAACATTAACTCTAACCCTAACCCTAACAAAATCCTAACCCTAATCCTAAGTATAACCCTAACCCTAACCTAACCCTAAACCTAACCCTAACATTGACCTAACCTAACCCTAAACCTAACCCGACCTCTAACCCTAACCCTAACCCTAACCTTAACGTAAACCTAACCCTAAACTTAACGTTAACAATAAACCCTAACGCTAACCTTAACCCTAACCCTAACCCTAAACATAAACCCTAGCCCTAACCCTAACCCTAACCCTAACCCGAACCATAACCCTAACACTAAACCTAACCCTAACCATAACCCTAACGCAAACCTAACCCTAATCATAACCCTAACCCTAATCCTAATGCAACCCTAACCCTAAACCTAACACAAATCCTAACCCTAACGCATACCTAACCCTAGCCCTAACCCTAACCCTAACGCTAACCCTAACCTAAACCTAACCCAAACCCTAACCGTAACCCTAAACCTAACCTTAACCCTAAACCCTAACCCTAACCCTAACCCTAACCCTAAGGCTAACCTAAACCTAACCGTAACCTAAACCCAAACCCTAACCCTAAACCTAACCCTAACCTAACACTAATCCTAACCCTAACACTTACCCTAACCTAAGCCTAAGTCTAAACCTAACCCTGACCCTAAACCTTAACCTAACTCTAACCCTAACGCAAACCTAACCCTAACCCTAACACTAACCCTAACCCTAACCCTGACGCTAACCTAACCCTAAACCTAACCTAATCCTAACCCTATCCCTAACGCAAACCTAAACCTAACCCTAACCATAACCCTAACGCTAACGCAAACCTAACCCTATCCCTAACCCTAACCCTAACCCTAACACTAACGCAAACCTAACCCTAACCCTAAACTTAACCCTAACCCTAACCCTAACCCAAACCCTAACGCAAACCTAACCATAAGGCTTACCCTAAACATAACCCTAACGCATAACCAACCATAACCCTAAACCTAACCCTAACGTAAACCTAACCCTAAACTTAAACCTAACCCTAACCCGAACACAATCCTATCCCTAACCCTAACCCTAACCCTAACCCTAACCGTAACCCTAACCCTAACGCAAACCTAACCCAAACCCTAACTCTAAACCTTACCCTAAACTTAAAACTAAGCTTAACCCTAACCCTAACGCAAACCTAACCCTAACCCTAACCTAACCCTAACCCTAACCCTAACCCTAACCCTAACCCTAACTCAAACCTAACCCTAAACCTAACCCTAAAGCTAACCCTAAACTTAAAACTAACCTTAACCCTAACCCTATCGCAAACCTAACCCTAAACCTAACTCTAACTCTAACCAGAACCCTAAACCCTAACCATAACCCTAACCCTAACCCTAACCCTAACCCTAACGCATACCTAATCGTAACCCTAACCATATCCCTAACCTTAAACCAAACCTTAAGCCTAACCCTAACGAAAACCTAACCCTAACCCTAACCCTAACCCTAAACCTAACGCTAACATTGACCGTAACCTAAACCTAAACCTAACCCTAACCCTAACCCTAACCCTAATGCAAACCTAACCATAACCCTAACCCTAACACTGACGCAAACCTAAACCTAACCCTAACCCTAAACCTAACCCTAACCCTAACCCTAACGCAAACCTAACCCTAACCCTAACCCTAACCCTAACGCAAACCTAAACCTAAATAACCCTAAACCGAACCCTAAACCTAACCCTAACCCTAACGCAAACCTAACCCAAAACCTAACCCTAAACCTAACCTTAACCCTAAACCCTAACCCTAACCCTAACCCTAACCCTAAGGCTAACCTAAACCTAACCGTAACCTAAACCCAAACCCTAACCCTAAACCTAACCCTAACCTAACACTAATCCTAACCCTAACACTTACCCTAACCTAAGCCTAAGTCTAACCCTAACCCTGACCCTAAACCTTAACCTAACTCTAACCCTAACGCAAACCTAACCCTAACCCTAACACTAACCCTAACCCTAACCCTGACGCTAACCTAACCCTAAACCTAACCTAATCCTAACCCTATCCCTAACGCAAACCTAAACCTAACCCTAACCATAACCCTAACGCTAACGCAAACCTAACCCTATCCCTAACCCTAACCCTAACCCTAACACTAACGCAAACCTAACCCTAACCCTAAACTTAACCCTAACCCTAACCGTAACCCAAACCCTAACGCAAACCTAACCATAAGGCTTACCCTAAACATAACCCTAACGCATAACCAACCATAACCCTAAACCTAACCCTAACGTAAACCTAACCCTAAACTTAAACCTAACCCTAACCCGAACACAATCCTATCCCTAACCCTAACCCTAACCCTAACCCTAACCCTAACCCTAACCCTAACGCATACCTAACCCTGAACCTAACCCTAACCCTAACCCTAACCCTAACGCAAACCTTACCCTAACCCTAACCCTAACCCTAACCCTAACCTAAATAATCCAAAACCTAAGCCTAACCCTAAACCTAACACTAACCCTAACGCATACCTAACCCTACCCATAACCCTAAATCTAACCCTAACGCAAACCTAACAATAACCCTAACCCTAAACCTAACCCTAACCTAACCTAAACCTAACCCAAATCCTAATCCTAACACTAACCCTAACCCTAAACCTAACATTAATCCTGAACCCTAACCCTAACCCTAACCCTAACCCTAACGCTAACCTAACCCTAAACTTAATATTAACAATCAAACCCTAACGCTAACCTTAACCCTAACCCTAACACTAACCATAAAACCTAGCCCTATCCCTACCCCTAACCCTAACTGGAACCCTAACCCTAACGCAAATCTAACCCTAACCCTAAACCTAAACCTAAACCAAACCCTAACCCTAACCCTAACCCTAACGCAAACCTAACCCTAACCCTAACCCTAAACCAAAACCTAACCCTAACCCTAACCCTAACGCAAAACTAAACCTAACCCTAACCCTAACCATAACCCTAACGCATACCTAACCCTAACCCTAACCCAAACCCTAAACTTAACCCAAACCCTAACCTTAACCCTAACCCTAACCTAAACCTAACCCAAACCCTAAACCTAACCCTAACCATAACCCTAAACCTAACCCTAACCCTAAAGCTAACCCTAAACTTAAAACTAACCTTAACCCTACCCTAACGCAAACCTAACCCTAACCCTAACTCTAACTCTAACCCTAACCCTAAACCCTAACCCTAATCCCTAACCCTAACCCTAACCCTAACGCAAAACTAACCGTAACCATAACCCTAACCCTAACCTAAAACCTAACCTTAACCCTGACCCTAACGAAAACCGAACCCTTACCCTATCCCTAACCCTAACCCTGACGCAAACGTAACCCTAACCCTAACACTAACCCTAAACCTAACGCAAACCTAACCCTAAATCCTAACCCTAACCCTAACCCTAACCCTAACCCTAACGCAAACCTAACCCTAAACCTAACCTTAACCCTAACCTTAACCCTAACGCAAACCTAACCCTAACCCTAACCCTAACCCTAACGCAAACTTAACCCTAACCCAAAACCTAACCCTAACCCTAACACTGACCCAAAGCCTAACCCTAACGCAAACCAAACCCTAACCCTAACCTTAACCCTAACCCTAACGCAAACCTAACCCTAACCCTAACCCTAAACCTAACCCTAAACCGAACCCTAACGCAATCCTGACCGTAACCCTAACCCTAACACTAACCATAAACCTAAACTTAACCTTAACCCTAACGAAAACCTAACCCAAACCTAACCCTAACCATAAACCTAATGCTAACATAAACCTAACGCTAACCCTAACCATAACCCTAACGCATACCTAAACCTGAACCTAACCCTAACCTTAACCCTAACGCAAACCTTACCCTAACCCTAACCCTAACCCTAACCCTAACCTAAATTTAATCCAAACCCTAACCCAAACCCTAACACTAACCCTAACACAAACCCTAACCCTAACGCATACCTAACCCTACCCCTAACCCTAAATCTAACCCTAACGCGACTCTAACCCTAACCCTAACCCTAAACCTAACCCTAAACCTAACCTAAACCTAACCCAAACCCTAACACTAACACTAACCCTAACCCTAACCCTAACCCTAACCAAACGCAAACCTAACCCTAACCCTAACCCTAAATTTAACCCTAACCCTAACGCAAACCTAACCCTAACCCTAACTCTCACTCTAACCCTAACACTAAACCCTAAGCCTAACCCTAACCCTAACTCTAACCCTAACGCATACCTAAACGTAACCCTAACCATAACCCTAACTTTAACTTAAACTTAACACTAACCCTAACGAAAACCTAACCCTAACCCTAACCCTAACCCTAACGCAAACTAAACCTAACCCTAACCCTAACCCTAACGCAAACTAACCCTAAACCTAACCATAACCCTAACCCTAACCCTAACGCAAACCTAATCCTAATCCTAACCCTAACTCTAAACCTAACTCAAACCTAACCCATAATCCTAACCCTAACACTAACCCTAACCCTAACGCATACCTAACCCTAACCCTAACCCTAACGCAAACCTAAATTTAAACATATCCCTAACCCTAACCCTAACACAAGCCTAACCCTAAACCTAACCCTATCCATAAACGTAACCCTAACCCTAAACCTAACCTAACCCTAACCCTAACCCTAACCCTAACGCAAACCTAATCCTAAACTTAACGCTAACCCTAAAACCCTAACGCTAACCCTAACCCTAACCCTAACCCAAATACAAACCTAACCTTAAAACCCTAACACTAACCCTAACCCTAACCCTAACCCTAATACAAACCTAACCCTAACCCTAACCCTAACCTTAACCCTAACGCAAATCTTACCCTAACCCTAACACTAACCCTAACCCGAACACACACCTAACCCTAACCCTAACCCTAACCCTAACTCAAACCTAACCTGAACCCTTACCCTCACCCTAACCCTAACCCTAACACAAGCCTATCCCTAAACCTAACCCTATCCATAAACCTAACCGTAACCCCAACAATAACTTAACCCTATCCATAACCCTAACCCTATCCCTAATCCTAAGCCTAACACTAACGCAAACCTAACCCTAACCCTATCCCTAAAGCTAAACCTATACTTAAAACTAACCTTAACCCTAACACTAACGCAAACCTAACCCTAAACCTAACTCTCACTCTAACCCTAACCCTAAACCCTAACCCTAACCCTAACCCTAACCCTAACCCTAGCGCAAACCTAACCCTAAACCTAACCGTAACACTAACCCTAACCCTAACGCAAACCTAACCCTAACCCTAACCCTAACTCTAAACCTAACGCAAACCTAACACTAAATCCTAACCCTAACACTAACCCTAACCCTAACGCATACCTAACCCTAACCCTAACCCTAACGAATACCTAACCTTAACCCTAACCCTAACCCTAACACAAGCCTATCCCTAAACCTAACACTATCCATAAACCTAACCCTAACCCTAACCCTAACCTAACCCTAACCCTAACCCTAACCCTAACCCTAACCCTAACCCTAACGCAAACCTAACCCTAACCGTAACCCTAACCTTAAGGCAAACCTAACCCTAAACTTAACGCTAACCATAAAACCCTACCGCTAACCCTAACCCTAACCCTAACCCTAAACCTAACCCTAACACTAACCCTAACCCTAACCCTAACCCTAACGCTAACCTAACCCTAAACTTAACGTTAACAATAAAACCCTAACGCTAACCTTAACCCTAACCCTAACACTAACCATAAAACCTAGCCCTATCCCTACCCCTAACCCTAACCGTAACCCTAACCCTAACGCAAATCTAACCCTAACCCTAAACTAAACCTAAACCTAACCCTAACCCTAACCCTAGCCCTAACGCAAACATAACCCTAACCCTAACCCTAAACCAAAACCTAACCCTAACCCTAACCCTAACGCGAAACTAAACCTAACCCTAACCCTAACCATAACCCTAACGCATACCTAACCCTAACCCTAACCAAAACCCTAACCCTAACGCTAACCTAACCCTAAACCTAACCCTAACCCTAACCCTAACCCTAACGCAAACCTAAACCTAACCCTATCCATAACCCTAACCCTAACCCAAAACTAAACATAACCCTAACTCTAAACCTAAACCTAACCCAAACCCTAACCTTAACGCAAACCTAACCCTAACCCTAACCCTAGCCCTAACCCTAACGCAAACCTAACCTAACCCTAAAACTAACCCTAACCCTAACCCTAACCCAAACCCTAAAGCAAACCTAACCCTAACCCTAAACCTAAACCTAACCCTAACCTTAAAATTAACCTTAACCCTACACCTAACGCAACCTAACCCTAAACCTAACCCTAACCCAAACCCTATACTTAACCCTAATTCTAACCTAACCCTAACATTAACCATAACCCTAACCCTAACCCTAACGTAAACCTAACCCTAACCCTAAACCTAACCCTAAATCTCACCCTAACCCTTCCTAACACTACCGCTAACACTAAACCCTAACCCTAACGCTAACCCTAACCCTAATGCAAACCTAACCATAACCCTAACCCTAACCCTAACGCAAACCTAAACTTAACCCTAACACTAAACCTAACCCTAACCCTAACCCTAACGCAAACCTAACCCTAACACTAACACTAACCCTAAACCTAACCCTAAACATAACCCTAACCCTAACCCTAATCCTAAACCCTAGCCCTATCCCTAACACTAACCCTAACCGTAACCCTAAACCTAACCCTAAATCTAACCCTAACCCTAACCCTAACCCTAACGCAAACCACACCCTAACCCTAACCCTAACCCTAACCCTAACCCTAACGCATACCAAACCCTGAACCTAACCCTAAACCTAACCCTAACGCAAAACTTACCCTAACCCTAACCCTAACCATAACCATAACCTAAACTTAATCCAAACCCTAAGCCTAACCCTAAACCTAACCCTAACCCTAACGCATACCTAACCCTACCCATAACCCTAAATCTAACCCTAACGCAAACCTAACCCTAACCCTAACCCTAAACCTAACCCTAAACCTAACCTAAACCTAAACCAAACCCTAACCCTAACCCTAACCCTAACACAAACCTAACCCTAAACTTAACGTTAACAATAAACCCTAACGCTAACCTTAACCCTAACCCTAACCTTAACCATAAAACCTAGCCCTATCCCTAAACCTAACCCTAACCCTAACCCTAACCCTAACCCTAAGCCTAGCCCTAACCCTAACCTCACCCTGAACCTAACCCTAACCTTAAAACTAACCTTAACCCTAACCCTAACGCAAACCTAACCCTTACCCTAACCCTAACCCTAACCCTAATCCTAGCCCTAACCCTAACCCTAACACTAACCGTACCCAAACCCTAACGCAAGCCTAACACTAGCCTTAACCCTAACCCTAACCCAACCATAACCCTAACCCTAACCCTAACCCTAATTCAAAGCTAAGCCTAACCCTAACCCAAACCCTAACCCTAAAGCTAACCCTAAACTTAAAACTAACCTTAACCCTAACCCTATCGCTAACCTAACCCTAACCCTAACACTAACCCTAACCCTAACCCTAATGTAAACCTAACCATAACCCTAACCCTAACCCTATCGCAAAACTAATCCTAACCCTAACCTAACCCTAACCCTAATCCTAACTTAACCCTACCCTAAACCTAACCCTAAATCTAACCCTACCCCTAACCTTAACCCTAACGCAAACCTAACCCTAAACCTAACCCTAACCCTAACGCAAACCTAAACCTAATCCTAACCCTAACCCTAACTCTAACACTAACACTAACGTAAACCTAACCCTAACCCTAACCCTAACCCTAAACCTAAACCTAACACAAACCCTAACCCTAACACTAAACCTAACCCTAAACCTAACTTTAACCCAAAACTCTAACCCTAACCATAACCCAACCCTAAACCTAATCCTAACCCTAACCCTAACGCAAACCTAACCCTAACCCTAACACTAACCCTAACCTTAACGCAAACCTAACCCTAACCCTAAACCTAACCCTAAACCTAACCCTAACCCTAACCCTAAGCTTAACGCAAACCTAAACCTATACTTAACGTTAACCATAAAACCCTAAGGCAAATGTTAAACCTAACCCTAACACTAACACTAAACCCTAGCCCTATCCCTAACCCTAAACCTAAAGGTAACCCTAACCCTAACGCAAACTTAACCCTAACCCTAACCCTAAACCTAACCCTAAACATAACCCTAACCCTAACCGTAACCCTAACCCTAACGCAAACCTAACCATAACCATAACGCTAACCCTCAACCTAAACCTAACCATAACCCTAACACAAACCTAACCCTAATCGTAACCCTAACCCTAACCCTAACGCAAACATAACCGTAACCCTAAACCTATCCCTAACCGTAAACCTAACCTTAACCCTAACCCTAACGAAAACCTAACCCTAACCCTAACCCTAATCCTAACCTTAACGCAAATCTAACCCTAACCATAACCATAACCCTAAACCTAAAGCAAACCTAACCCTAAATTCTAACCATAACCCTAACCCTAAACCTAACCGTAACCATAATCCTAACGCAAACCGAACCCAAAACCTAACCCTAACCCTAACGCTATCCCTAATGCAAACCTAAACATAACCCTAACCCTAACACAAACCTAACCTTAACCATAACCGTAACCCTAAACCTAACCCATACCATAACCCTAACGCGAACCTAACCCTAACCCTTACCCTAAACATAACCTTAAAGCAAACCTAACCCTAACCCTAACTCTAACCCTAACCCTAACCCTAACGCAAACCTAATCGTAACCCTAACCCTAACCTTAAACCTACCCTTAACCCTAACCCTAACTAAAACTTAACCCTAACCCTAACCCTAACCCTAACGCAAACCTAACCCTAATCCTAAGTATAACCCTAACCCTAACCTAACGCTAAACCTAACCCTAACATTGACCCTAACCTAACCCTAAACCTATCCCGACCTCTAACCCTAACCCTAACCCTAACCTTAAAGCAAACCTAACCCTAAACTTAACGTTAACAATAAAACCCTAACGCTAAACTTAACCCTAACCCTAAACCTAACCATAAACCCTAGCCCTATCCCTAACCTTAACCCTACCGTAACCCTAACCCTAACGCAAACCTAACCCTAACCCTAACCCTAAACCTAAACCTAAACCTAACCCTAACCCTAACCCTAACGCAAACCTAATCTAAACCTAACCCTAACACAAAACCTAACCCTAACCCTAACGCAAACCGAACCCTAATCCTAACCCTAACCTTACCCTAACGCATACCTAACCCTAACCTAACCCTAACCTTAACCCTAATCCTAACACTAACCCTAACCCTAACCCTAACCTAAACCTAACCCAAACCCTAAACCAAACACTAACCCTAACCCTAAACCTAACTTTAAATCTAAACACTAACCCTAACCCTAAAACTAGCTCTAACGCTAATCCTAACCTAACCCTAACCTAAACCCTATACATAACATGAAAAATAACCTTAACCCTAACCCTAACCTAACCCTAACCCTAATCCTAACCTAACCCTACCCTAACCCTAACCCTAACCCTAACCCTAATCCTAACCTAACCCTACCCTAACCCTAAACCTAACCCTAACCCTAGCCCTAACCCTACCCCTAACCCTAAACCTAACCCTAACCTTAAAACTAACCTTAACCCTAACCCTAACGCAAACCTAACACTTACCCTAACACTAACCCTAACCCTAACCCTAAACCTAGCCATAACCCTAACCATAACCCTAACCGAAACCCAAACCCTAACACAAACCTAACCCTAACCTTAACCCTAACCCTATCCCAACCCTAGCCCTAACCCTAACCCTAACCCTATTTCAAACCTAACCCTAACCCTAACCCTAAAGCTAACCCTAAATCTAACCCTACCCCTAACACTAACCCTAACGCAAACCTAACCCTAACCCTAACCCTAACCCTAACACTAACGCAAACCTAACCCTAAACCTAACCTTAACCCTAACCCTAACGCAAAACTAACCCTAACCCTAACCCTACCCCTAACCCTAACCCTAACGCAAACCTAACCCTAAACCTAACCCTAACCCTAACGCAAACCTAACCCTAATCCTAACCCTAACCCTAACCCTAACCCTAACGTAAAACTAACCCTAACCCTAACCCTAACCCTAAACCTAACCCAAATCCTAACCCTAACACTAAACCTAACCCTAAACCTAACTTTAACCCAAAACTCTAACCCTAACCATAACCCTACCCTAAACCTAATCCTAACCCTAACCCTAACGCAAACCTAACCCTAACCCTAACACTATCCCTAACCTTAACGCAAACCTAACCCTAACCCTAAACCTAACCCTAAACCTAACCCTAACCCTAACCCTAACCTTAACGCAAACCTAGACCTATACTTAACGTTAAACATAAAACCCTAAGGCAATTGTTAAACCTAACCTTAACCCTAACACTAAACCCTAGCCCTATCCCTAACCCTAACCCTAAACGAAACCCTAACCCAAACGCACACCTAACCCTACCCATAAACCTAACCCTAAACCTAACCCTAACCATAACCCTAACGCAAACCTAACCCTAATCCTAACCCTAACCCTAACCCTAACGCAACCCTAACCCTAACCCTAACCCAAACCCTAACCCAAACACTAACGCAAACCTAACCCTAACACTAAACCTAAACATAACCGTAACCTTAAAACTAACCTTAACCCTAAAACTAACGCAAACCTAAACCTAACCCTAACCCAAACTCTAACCCTAACGGAAACATAACTCTAACTCTATCCCTAAAACTAACGCAACCTAACCCTTAATCCTAAACCTAAACCTAACCCTAACCCTAATGCTAACCTAACCCTAACACTAACCATAACACTAACCCTAACCCTAAAGCTAACCTAACCCTAGCCTAACCCTAATCCTAACATGAAACCTAATCCTAACCCTAACCTAACCATAACCCTAAAGCTAACCCTATACCTATCACTACCCCTAACCCTAACCCTAACCCTAACCCTAAACCTACCCCTAACCATAACGCTAACCCTAACACTAACCATAACCCTAACCCTAAACATTAACTCTAACCCTAACCCTAACCCTAAACCTAACCCTAACATTGACCCTAACCTAACCCTAAACCTAATCCTATCTCTAACCCTAACCCTAATCCTAACCCTAACCCTAACACTAAAACTTAACCCTAACCCTAACCCGAACCCTAATGCAAACCTAACCATAACCCTAACCCTAACTCTAACGCAAAACTAACCCTAACCCAAAACCTAACCCTAACCCTAACCTAACGCAAACCTAACCATAACCATAACCCTAACCTTAACGCAAACCTAACCCTAACACTAACCCTAACACTAACACAAACCTAACACTAACCCTAACCCTAAACCTAACCCTAATCCTAACCCAAACGCAAACCTAAACATAACCCTAACACTAACCCTAACACTAAACCTAACCCTAACACAAAAACCTAACCCTAACCGTACCCTAACCTAACCCTAAAACTAAACCTAATCCTAAACCCTAACTCTAAACCTAACCTTACACTAACCCTAACCCTTACCCTAACCTAAGCCTAACTCTTACCCTAACCCTAACCGTAAACCTAACCCTAACACTAAACCTAACACAAACATAACCCTAACCCTAATCCAAAACCTAACCCTAACCCTAACGCAAACCTAACCTTAAACCTAAACCTAACCCTAACCTTAACCATGACGAAAACCTAACCCTAACCCCAACCGTAACCCTAACCCAAACGCAAACCTAACACTAACCCTAACTCTAACGCATACCTAACCCTAAACCTAACCCTAACCCTAACTCTAACGCAAACCTAACACTAACCCTAACCCTTACACTAACCCTAACACAAACCTAACCCTATACCTAACCCTAACCCTAAAAGTAATCCTAACCCTAACCCTAACGCAAACCTAACCCTAACCCTAACCCTACGCAAACCTAACCCTAACCCTAACCCTAACCATAACGCAAACCTAAACCTAACCCTAAACCTAACCCTAACCCTAACCCTAACCCTAACGCAAACCTAACCCTAACCCTAACCCTAACCCTAACGCAAACCTAACCCTAAACCTAACCCTAACCCTAACCCTAACGCTAACCCTAACGCAAACCTAACACTAACCCTAACCCTAACCCTAAACCTAAACCAAACCATAACCCTAACGCAAACCTAACCCTAACCCTAACCCTAAACTTAACCCTAACGCAAACCTAACCCTAAGCCTAACCCTAACCCTAACCCTAACCCTAATCCTAACCCTAACGCAAACGTAACCGTAACCCTAACTCTAACCCTAACCCTAAACCTAACCTTAAACTTACCCTTAACCCTAACCCTAACCCTAAACCTAACCCTAAACCTAACGCAAACCTAACCCTAACCGTAACCCTAACCCTAACCCTAAACCTAACGCAAAACTAACCCTAAATCCTATCCCTAACCCTAACCCTAACCCTAACCCTAACCCTAACCATAACCCTAACGCAAACCTAACCCTAAACCTAACCCTAACCCTAATCCTAACCCTAACGCAACACTAACCGTAACCCTAACCCTAAACCTAACCCTAACGCAAACCTAACACTAACTGTATCCCTACCACAAACCCTAGCCCTAACTCAAACACTAACCCTAACCGTAACCCTAGCACTAACGCAAACCAAACCCTAACCTTAACCCTAACCCTAAACCAACCCTAACCCTAACCCTAAACCTAACCCTAAACCTAACCCTAACCCTAACCCTAACCTTAACGCAAACCTAAACCTATACTTAACGTTAAACATAAAACCCTAAGGCAATTGTTAAACCTAACCTTAACCCTAACACTAAACCCTAGCCCTATCCCTAACCCTAACCCTAAACGAAACCCTAACCCTAACGCACACCTAACCCTAACCATAAACCTAACACTAAACCTAACCCTAACCATAACCCTAACGCAAACCTAACCCTAATCCTAACCCTAACCCTAACCCTAACGCAACCCTAACCCTAAACCTAACACAAACCCTAACCTTAACGCAAACCTAACCCTAACCCTAACACTATCCCTACACCTAACGCAAACCGAAACCTAACCCTAACCCTAACCCTAACCCAAACCCTAACCCAAACACTAACGCAAACCTAACCCTAACACTAACCCTAAACATAACCGTAACCTTAAAACTAACCTTAACCCTAAAACTAACGCAAACCTAAACCTAACCCTAACCCAAACTCTAACCCTAACGGAAACATAACTCTAACTCTATCCCTAAAACTAACGCAACCTAACCCTAAATCCTAAACCTAAACCTAACCCTAACCCTAATGCTAACCTAACCCTAACACTAACCATAACACTAACCCTAACCCTAAAGCTAACCTAACCCTAGCCTAACCCTAATCCTAACATGAAACCTAATCCTAACCCTAACCTAACCATAACCCTAAAGCTAACCCTATACCTATCACTACCCCTAACCCTAACCCTAACCCTAACCCTAAACCTACCCCTAACCATAACGCTAACCCTAACACTAACCATAACCCTAACCCTAAACATTAACTCTAACCCTAACCCTAACCCTAAACCTAACCCTAACATTGACCCTAACCTAACCCTAAACCTAATCCTATCTCTAACCCAAACCCTAATCCTAACCCTAACCCTAACAATAAAACTTAACCCTAACCCTAACCCGAAACCTAATGCAAACATAACCATAACCCTAACCCTAACTCTAACGCAAAACTAACCCTAACCCAAAACCTAACCCTAACCCTAACCTAACGCAAACCTAACCCTAACCATAACCCTAACCTTAACGCAAACCTAACCCTAACCCTAACCCTAACACTAACACAAACCTAACACTAACCCTAACCCTAAACCTAACCCTAATCCTAACCCAAACGCAAACCTAAACATAACCCTAACACTAACCCTAACACTAAACCTAACCCTAACACAAAAACCTAACCCTAACCGTACCCTAACCTAACCCTAAAACTAAACCTAATCCTAAACCCTAACTCTAAACCTAACCTTACACTAACCCTAACCCTTACCCTAACCTAAGCCTAACTCTTACCCTAACCCTAACCGTAAACCTAACCCTAACACTAAACCTAACACAAACATAACCCTAACCCTAATCCAAAACCTAACCCTAACCCTAACGGAAACCTAACCTTAAACCTAAACCTAACCCTAACCTTAACCATGACGAAAACCTAACCCTAACCCCAACCGTAACCCTAACCCAAACGCAAACCTAACACTAACCCTAACTCTAACGCATACCTAACCCTAAACCTAACCCTAACCCTAACTCTAACGCAAACCTAACACTAACCCTAACCCTTACACTAACCCTAACACAAACCTAACCCTATACCTAACCCTAACCCTAAAAGTAATCCCAACCCTAACCCTAACGCAAACCTAACCCTAACCCTAATCCTACGCAAACCTAACCCTAACCCTAACCCTAACCATAACGCAAACCTAAACCTAACCCTAAACCTAACCCTAACCCTACCCCTAACGCAAACCTAACCCTAACCCTAACCCTAACCCTAACGCAAACCTAACCCTAAACCTAACCCTAACCCTAACCCTAACGCTAACCCTAACGCAAACCTAACCCTAACCCTAACCCTAACCCTAAACCTAAACCAAACCATAACCCTAACGCAAACCTAACCCTAACCCTAACCCTAAACTTAACCCTAACGCAAACCTAACCCTAAGCCTAACCCTAACCCTAACCCTAACCCTAATCCTAACCCTAACGCAAACGTAACCGTAACCCTAACTCTAACCCTAACCCTAAACCTAACCTTAAACTTACCCTTAACCCTAACCCTAACCCTAAACCTAACCCTAAACCTAACGCAAACCTAACCCTAACCGTAACCCTAACCCTAACCCTAAACCTAACGCAAAACTAACCCTAAATCCTAACCCTAACCCTAACCCTAACCCTAACCCTAACCATAACCCTAACGCAAACCTAACCCTAAACCTAACCCTAACCCTAATCCTAACCCTAACGCAACACTAACCGTAACCCTAACCCTAAACCTAACCCTAACGCAAACCTAACACTAACTGTATCCCTACCACTAACCCTAGCCCTAACTCAAACACTAACCCTAACCGTAACCCTAGCACTAACGCAAACCAAACCCTAA
>NC_142515.1:71330000-71347500 GCF_057876585.1 Rhinolophus sinicus
AACCCTAACCCTAAACCTAACCCTAAACCTAACGCAAACCTAACCCTAACCGTAACCCTAACCCTAACCCTAAACCTAACGCAAAACTAACCCTAAATCCTAACCCTAACCCTAACCCTAACACTAACCCTAACCCTAACCATAACCCTAACGCAAACCTAACCCTAAACCTAACCCTAACCCTAATCCTAACCCTAACGCAACACTAACCGTAACCCTAACCCTAAACCTAACCCTAACGCAAACCTAACACTAACTGTATCCCTACCACTAACCCTAGCCCTAACTCAAACACTAACCCTAACCGTAACCCTAGCACTAACGCACACCAAACCCTAACCTTAACCCTAACCCTAACCCAACCCTAACCCTAACCCTAAACCTAACCCTAACGCAAACCTAAACCTAACACTAACTCTAAATCTAACCCTAAATTTAAAACAAACCTTAACCATAACCCTAACGCAACCTAACTCTAACCCTAACAATAACTCTAACCATAACCCTAAACCCTAACATAACCCTAACCCTAACCCTAACCCTAACGCAAACATAATCGTAACGCTAACCCTAAACCTAACCTTAAATCTAACCTTAACCCTAACCCTAATGAAAACCTAACCCTAACCCTAACCCTAACCCTAACGCAAACCTAAACCTAAATAACCCTAAACCGAACCCTAAACCTAACCCTAACCCTAACGCAAACCTAACCCAAAACCTAACCCTAAACCTAACCTTAACCCTAAACCCTAACCCTAACCCTAACCCTAACCCTAAGGCTAACCTAAACCTAACCGTAACCTAAACCCAAACCCTAACCCTAAACCTAACCCTAACCTAACACTAATCCTAACCCTAACACTTACCCTAACCTAAGCCTAAGTCTAACCCTAACCCTGACCCTAAACCTTAACCTAACTCTAACCCTAACGCAAACCTAACCCTAACCCTAACACTAACCCTAACCCTAACCCTGACGCTAACCTAACCCTAAACCTAACCTAATCCTAACCCTATCCCTAACGCAAACCTAAACCTAACCCTAACCATAACCCTAACGCTAACGCAAACCTAACCCTATCCCTAACCCTAACCCTAACCCTAACACTAACGCAAACCTAACCCTAACCCTAAACTTAACCCTAACCCTAACCGTAACCCAAACCCTAACGCAAACCTAACCATAAGGCTTACCCTAAACATAACCCTAACGCATAACCAACCATAACCCTAAACCTAACCCTAACGTAAACCTAACCCTAAACTTAAACCTAACCCTAACCCGAACACAATCCTATCCCTAACCCTAACCCTAACCCTAACCCTAACCCTAACCCTAACCCTAACGCATACCTAACCCTGAACCTAACCCTAACCCTAACCCTAAACCTAACGCAAACCTTACCCTAACCCTAACCCTAACCCTAACCCTAACCTAAATAATCCAAAACCTAAGCCTAACCCTAAACCTAACACTAACCCTAACGCATACCTAACCCTACCCATAACCCTAAATCTAACCCTAACGCAAACCTAACAATAACCCTAACCCTAAACCTAACCCTAACCTAACCTAAACCTAACCCAAATCCTAATCCTAACACTAACCCTAACCCTAAACCTAACATTAATCCTGAACCCTAACCCTAACCCTAACCCTAACCCTAACGCTAACCTAACCCTAAACTTAATATTAACAATCAAACCCTAACGCTAACCTTAACCCTAACCCTAACACTAACCATAAAACCTAGCCCTATCCCTACCCCTAACCCTAACTGGAACCCTAACCCTAACGCAAATCTAACCCTAACCCTAAACCTAAACCTAAACCTAACCCTAACCCTAACCCTAACCCTAACGCAAACCTAACCCTAACCCTAACCCTAAACCAAAACCTAACCCTAACCCTAACCCTAACGCAAAACTAAACCTAACCCTAACCCTAACCATAACCCTAACGCATACCTAACCCTAACCCTAACCCAAACCCTAAACTTAACCCAAACCCTAACCTTAACCCTAACCCTAACCTAAACCTAACCCAAACCCTAAACCTAACCCTAACCATAACCCTAAACCTAACCCTAACCCTAAAGCTAACCCTAAACTTAAAACTAACCTTAACCCTACCCTAACGCAAACCTAACCCTAACCCTAACTCTAACTCTAACCCTAACCCTAAACCCTAACCCTAATCCCTAACCCTAACCCTAACCCTAACGCAAAACTAACCGTAACCATAACCCTAACCCTAACCTAAAACCTAACCTTAACCCTGACCCTAACGAAAACCTAACCCTTACCCTATCCCTAACCCTAACCCTGACGCAAACGTAACCCTAACCCTAACACTAACCCTAAACCTAACGCAAACCTAACCCTAAATCCTAACCCTAACCCTAACCCTAACCCTAACCCTAACGCAAACCTAACCCTAAACCTAACCTTAACCCTAACCTTAACCCTAACGCAAACCTAACCCTAACCCTAACCCTAACCCTAACGCAAACTTAACCCTAACCCAAAACCTAACCCTAACCCTAACACTGACCCAAAGCCTAACCCTAACGCAAACCAAACCCTAACCCTAACCTTAACCCTAACCCTAACGCAAACCTAACCCTAACCCTAACCCTAAACCTAACCCTAAACCGAACCCTAACGCAATCCTGACCGTAACCCTAACCCTAACACTAACCATAAACCTAAACTTAACCTTAACCCTAACGAAAACCTAACCCAAACCTAACCCTAACCATAAACCTAATGCTAACATAAACCTAACGCTAACCCTAACCATAACCCTAACGCATACCTAAACCTGAACCTAACCCTAACCTTAACCCTAACGCAAACCTTACCCTAACCCTAACCCTAACCCTAACCCTAACCTAAACTTAATCCAAACCCTAACCCAAACCCTAACACTAACCCTAACACAAACCCTAACCCTAACGCATACCTAACCCTACCCCTAACCCTAAATCTAACCCTAACGCGACTCTAACCCTAACCCTAACCCTAAACCTAACCCTAAACCTAACCTAAACCTAACCCAAACCCTAACACTAACACTAACCCTAACCCTAACCCTAACCCTAACCAAACGCAAACCTAACCCTAACCCTAACCCTAAATTTAACCCTAACCCTAACGCAAACCTAACCCTAACCCTAACTCTCACTCTAACCCTAACACTAAACCCTAAGCCTAACCCTAACCCTAACTCTAACCCTAACGCATACCTAAACGTAACCCTAACCATAACCCTAACTTTAACTTAAACTTAACACTAACCCTAACGAAAACCTAACCCTAACCCTAACCCTAACCCTAACCCTAACGCAAACTAAACCTAACCCTAACCCTAACCCTAACGCAAACTAACCCTAAACCTAACCATAACCCTAACCCTAACCCTAACGCAAACCTAATCCTAATCCTAACCCTAACTCTAAACCTAACGCAAACCTAACCCATAATCCTAACCCTAACACTAACCCTAACCCTAACGCATACCTAACCCTAACCCTAACCCTAACGCAAACCTAAATTTAAACATATCCCTAACCCTAACCCTAACACAAGCCTAACCCTAAACCTAACCCTATCCATAAACGTAACCCTAACCCTAAACCTAACCTAACCCTAACCCTAACCCTAACCCTAACGCAAACCTAATCCTAAACTTAACGCTAACCCTAAAACCCTAACGCTAACCCTAACCCTAACCCTAACCCAAATACAAACCTAACCTTAAAACCCTAACACTAACCCTAACCCTAACCCTAACCCTAATACAAACCTAACCCTAACCCTAACCCTAACCTTAACCCTAACGCAAATCTTACCCTAACCCTAACACTAACCCTAACCCGAACACACACCTAACCCTAACCCTAACCCTAACCCTAACTCAAACCTAACCTGAACCCTTACCCTCACCCTAACCCTAACCCTAACACAAGCCTATCCCTAAACCTAACCCTATCCATAAACCTAACCGTAACCCCAACAATAACTTAACCCTATCCATAACCCTAACCCTATCCCTAATCCTAAGCCTAACACTAACGCAAACCTAACCCTAACCCTATCCCTAAAGCTAAACCTATACTTAAAACTAACCTTAACCCTAACACTAACGCAAACCTAACCCTAAACCTAACTCTCACTCTAACCCTAACCCTAAACCCTAACCCTAACCCTAACCCTAACCCTAACCCTAGCGCAAACCTAACCCTAAACCTAACCGTAACACTAACCCTAACCCTAACGCAAACCTAACCCTAACCCTAACCCTAACTCTAAACCTAACGCAAACCTAACACTAAATCCTAACCCTAACACTAACCCTAACCCTAACGCATACCTAACCCTAACCCTAACCCTAACGAATACCTAACCTTAACCCTAACCCTAACCCTAACACAAGCCTATCCCTAAACCTAACACTATCCATAAACCTAACCCTAACCCTAACCCTAACCTAACCCTAACCCTAACCCTAACCCTAACCCTAACCCTAACCCTAACGCAAACCTAACCCTAACCGTAACCCTAACCTTAAGGCAAACCTAACCCTAAACTTAACGCTAACCATAAAACCCTACCGCTAACCCTAACCCTAACCCTAACCCTAAACCTAACCCTAACACTAACCCTAACACTAACCCTAACCCTAACGCTAACCTAACCCTAAACTTAACGTTAACAATAAAACCCTAACGCTAACCTTAACCCTAACCCTAACACTAACCATAAAACCTAGCCCTATCCCTACCCCTAACCCTAACCGTAACCCTAACCCTAACGCAAATCTAACCCTAACCCTAAACTAAACCTAAACCTAACCCTAACCCTAACCCTAGCCCTAACGCAAACATAACCCTAACCCTAACCCTAAACCAAAACCTAACCCTAACCCTAACCCTAACGCAAAACTAAACCTAACCCTAACCCTAACCATAACCCTAACGCATACCTAACCCTAACCCTAACCAAAACCCTAACCCTAACGCTAACCTAACCCTAAACCTAACCCTAACCCTAACCCTAACCCTAACGCAAACCTAAACCTAACCCTATCCATAACCCTAACCCTAACCCAAAACTAAACATAACCCTAACTCTAAACCTAAACCTAACCCAAACCCTAACCTTAACGCAAACCTAACCCTAACCCTAACCCTAGCCCTAACCCTAACGCAAACCTAACCTAACCCTAAAACTAACCCTAACCCTAACCCTAACCCAAACCCTAAAGCAAACCTAACCCTAACCCTAAACCTAAACCTAACCCTAACCTTAAAATTAACCTTAACCCTACACCTAACGCAACCTAACCCTAAACCTAACCCTAACCCTAACCCTATACTTAACCCTAATTCTAACCTAACCCTAACATTAACCATAACCCTAACCCTAACCCTAACGTAAACCTAACCCTAACCCTAAACCTAACCCTAAATCTCACCCTAACCCTTCCTAACACTACCGCTAACACTAAACCCTAACCCTAACGCTAACCCTAACCCTAATGCAAACCTAACCATAACCCTAACCCTAACCCTAACGCAAACCTAAACTTAACCCTAACACTAAACCTAACCCTAACCCTAACCCTAACGCAAACCTAACCCTAACACTAACACTAACCCTAAACCTAACCCTAAACATAACCCTAACCCTAACCCTAATCCTAAACCCTAGCCCTATCCCTAACACTAACCCTAACCGTAACCCTAAACCTAACCCTAAATCTAACCCTAACCCTAACCCTAACCCTAACGCAAACCACACCCTAACCCTAACCCTAACCCTAACCCTAACCCTAACGCATACCAAACCCTGAACCTAACCCTAAACCTAACCCTAACGCAAAACTTACCCTAACCCTAACCCTAACCATAACCATAACCTAAACTTAATCCAAACCCTAAGCCTAACCCTAAACCTAACCCTAACCCTAACGCATACCTAACCCTACCCATAACCCTAAATCTAACCCTAACGCAAACCTAACCCTAACCCTAACCCTAAACCTAACCCTAAACCTAACCTAAACCTAAACCAAACCCTAACCCTAACCCTAACCCTAACACAAACCTAACCCTAAACTTAACGTTAACAATAAACCCTAACGCTAACCTTAACCCTAACCCTAACCTTAACCATAAAACCTAGCCCTATCCCTAAACCTAACCCTAACCCTAACCCTAACCCTAACCCTAAGCCTAGCCCTAACCCTAACCTCACCCTAAACCTAACCCTAACCTTAAAACTAACCTTAACCCTAACCCTAACGCAAACCTAACCCTTACCCTAACCCTAACCCTAACCCTAATCCTAGCCCTAACCCTAACCCTAACACTAACCGTACCCAAACCCTAACGCAAGCCTAACACTAGCCTTAACCCTAACCCTAACCCAACCATAACCCTAACCCTAACCCTAACCCTAATTCAAAGCTAAGCCTAACCCTAACCCAAACCCTAACCCTAAAGCTAACCCTAAACTTAAAACTAACCTTAACCCTAACCCTATCGCTAACCTAACCCTAACCCTAACACTAACCCTAACCCTAACCCTAATGTAAACCTAACCATAACCCTAACCCTAACCCTATCGCAAAACTAATCCTAACCCTAACCTAACCCTAACCCTAATCCTAACTTAACCCTACCCTAAACCTAACCCTAAATCTAACCCTACCCCTAACCTTAACCCTAACGCAAACCTAACCCTAAACCTAACCCTAACCCTAACGCAAACCTAAACCTAATCCTAACCCTAACCCTAACTCTAACACTAACACTAACGTAAACCTAACCCTAACCCTAACCCTAACCCTAAACCTAAACCTAACACAAACCCTAACCCTAACACTAAACCTAACCCTAAACCTAACTTTAACCCAAAACTCTAACCCTAACCATAACCCAACCCTAAACCTAATCCTAACCCTAACCCTAACGCAAACCTAACCCTAACCCTAACACTAACCCTAACCTTAACGCAAACCTAACCCTAACCCTAAACCTAACCCTAAACCTAACCCTAACCCTAACCCTAAGCTTAACGCAAACCTAAACCTATACTTAACGTTAACCATAAAACCCTAAGGCAAATGTTAAACCTAACCCTAACACTAACACTAAACCCTAGCCCTATCCCTAACCCTAAACCTAAAGGTAACCCTAACCCTAACGCAAACTTAACCCTAACCCTAACCCTAAACCTAACCCTAAACATAACCCTAACCCTAACCGTAACCCTAACCCTAACGCAAACCTAACCATAACCATAACGCTAACCCTCAACCTAAACCTAACCATAACCCTAACACAAACCTAACCCTAATCGTAACCCTAACCCTAACCCTAACGCAAACATAACCGTAACCCTAAACCTATCCCTAACCGTAAACCTAACCTTAACCCTAACCCTAACGAAAACCTAACCCTAACCCTAACCCTAATCCTAACCTTAACGCAAATCTAACCCTAACCATAACCATAACCCTAAACCTAAAGCAAACCTAACCCTAAATTCTAACCATAACCCTAACCCTAAACCTAACCGTAACCATAATCCTAACGCAAACCGAACCCAAAACCTAACCCTAACCCTAACGCTATCCCTAATGCAAACCTAAACATAACCCTAACCATAACACAAACCTAACCTTAACCATAACCGTAACCCTAAACCTAACCCATACCATAACCCTAACGCGAACCTAACCCTAACCCTTACCCTAAACATAACCTTAAAGCAAACCTAACCCTAACCCTAACTCTAACCCTAACCCTAACCCTAACGCAAACCTAATCGTAACCCTAACCCTAACCTTAAACCTACCCTTAACCCTAACCCTAACTAAAACTTAACCCTAACCCTAACCCTAACTCTAACGCAAACCTAACCCTAATCCTAAGTATAACCCTAACCCTAACCTAACGCTAAACCTAACCCTAACATTGACCCTAACCTAACCCTAAACCTATCCCGACCTCTAACCCTAACCCTAACCCTAACCTTAAAGCAAACCTAACCCTAAACTTAACGTTAACAATAAAACCCTAACGCTAAACTTAACCCTAACCCTAAACCTAACCATAAACCCTAGCCCTATCCCTAACCTTAACCCTACCGTAACCCTAACCCTAACGCAAACCTAACCCTAACCCTAACCCTAAACCTAAACCTAAACCTAACCCTAACCCTAACCCTAACGCAAACCTAATCTAAACCTAACCCTAACACAAAACCTAACCCTAACCCTAACGCAAACCGAACCCTAATCCTAACCCTAACCTTACCCTAACGCATACCTAACCCTAACCTAACCCTAACCTTAACCCTAATCCTAACACTAACCCTAACCCTAACCCTAACCTAAACCTAACCCATACCCTAAACCAAACACTAACCCTAACCCTAAACCTAACTTTAAATCTAAACACTAACCCTAACCCTAAAACTAGCTCTAACGCTAATCCTAACCTAACCCTAACCTAAACCCTATACATAACATGAAAAATAACCTTAACCCTAACCCTAACCTAACCCTAACCCTAACCCTAAAGCTAACCCTAAATCTAACCCTACCCCTAACACTAACCCTAACGCAAACCTAACCCTAACCCTAACCCTAACCCTAACACTAACGCAAACCTAACCCTAAACCTAACCTTAACCCTAACCCTAACGCAAAACTAACCCTAACACTAACCCTACCCCTAACCCTAACCCTAACGCAAACCTAACCCTAAACCTAACCCTAACCCTAACGCAAACCTAACCCTAATCCTAACCCTAACCCTAACCCTAACCCTAACGTAAAACTAACCCTAACCCTAACCCTAACCCTAAACCTAACCCAAATCCTAACCCTAACACTAAACCTAACCCTAAACCTAACTTTAACCCAAAACTCTAACCCTAACCATAACCCTACCCTAAACCTAATCCTAACCCTAACCCTAACACAAACCTAACCCTAACCCTAACACTATCCCTAACCTTAACGCAAACCTAACCCTAACCCTAAACCTAACCCTAAACCTAACCCTAACCCTAACCCTAACCTTAACGCAAACCTAGACCTATACTTAACGTTAAACATAAAACCCTAAGGCAATTGTTAAACCTAACCTTAACCCTAACACTAAACCCTAGCCCTATCCCTAACCCTAACCCTAAACGAAACCCTAACCCAAACGCACACCTAACCCTAACCATAAACCTAACCCTAAACCTAACCCTAACCATAACCCTAACGCAAACCTAACCCTAATCCTAACCCTAACCCTAACCCTAACGCAACCCTAACCCTAACCCTAACCCAAACCCTAACCCAAACACTAACGCAAACCTAACCCTAACACTAAACCTAAACATAACCGTAACCTTAAAACTAACCTTAACCCTAAAACTAACGCAAACCTAAACCTAACCCTAACCCAAACTCTAACCCTAACGGAAACATAACTCTAACTCTATCCCTAAAACTAACGCAACCTAACCCTAAATCCTAAACCTAAACCTAACCCTAACCCTAATGCTAACCTAACCCTAACACTAACCATAACACTAACCCTAACCCTAAAGCTAACCTAACCCTAGCCTAACCCTAATCCTAACATGAAACCTAATCCTAACCCTAACCTAACCATAACCCTAAAGCTAACCCTATACCTATCACTACCCCTAACCCTAACCCTAACCCTAACCCTAAACCTACCCCTAACCATAACGCTAACCCTAACACTAACCATAACCCTAACCCTAAACATTAACTCTAACCCTAACCCTAACCCTAAACCTAACCCTAACATTGACCCTAACCTAACCCTAAACCTAATCCTATCTCTAACCCTAACCCTAATCCTAACCCTAACCCTAACACTAAAACTTAACCCTAACCCTAACCCGAACCCTAATGCAAACCTAACCATAACCCTAACCCTAACTCTAACGCAAAACTAACCCTAACCCAAAACCTAACCCTAACCCTAACCTAACGCAAACCTAACCATAACCATAACCCTAACCTTAACGCAAACCTAACCCTAACACTAACCCTAACACTAACACAAACCTAACACTAACCCTAACCCTAAACCTAACCCTAATCCTAACCCAAACGCAAACCTAAACATAACCCTAACACTAACCCTAACACTAAACCTAACCCTAACACAAAAACCTAACCCTAACCGTACCCTAACCTAACCCTAAAACTAAACCTAATCCTAAACCCTAACTCTAAACCTAACCTTACACTAACCCTAACCCTTACCCTAACCTAAGCCTAACTCTTACCCTAACCCTAACCGTAAACCTAACCCTTACACTAAACCTAACACAAACATAACCCTAACCCTAATCCAAAACCTAACCCTAACCCTAACGCAAACCTAACCTTAAACCTAAACCTAACCCTAACCTTAACCATGACGAAAACCTAACCCTAACCCCAACCGTAACCCTAACCCAAACGCAAACCTAACACTAACCCTAACTCTAACGCATACCTAACCCTAAACCTAACCCTAACCCTAACTCTAACGCAAACCTAACACTAACCCTAACCCTTACACTAACCCTAACACAAACCTAACCCTATACCTAACCCTAACCCTAAAAGTAATCCTAACCCTAACCCTAACGCAAACCTAACCCTAACCCTAACCCTACGCAAACCTAACCCTAACCCTAACCCTAACCATAACGCAAACCTAAACCTAACCCTAAACCTAACCCTAACCCTAACCCTAACCCTAACGCAAACCTAACCCTAACCCTAACCCTAACCCTAACGCAAACCTAACCCTAAACCTAACCCTAACCCTAACCCTAACGCTAACCCTAACGCAAACCTAACACTAACCCTAACCCTAACCCTAAACCTAAACCAAACCATAACCCTAACGCAAACCTAACCCTAACCCTAACCCTAAACTTAACCCTAACGCAAACCTAACCCTAAGCCTAACCCTAACCCTAACCCTAACCCTAATCCTAACCCTAACGCAAACGTAACCGTAACCCTAACTCTAACCCTAACCCTAAACCTAACCTTAAACTTACCCTTAACCCTAACCCTAACCCTAAACCTAACCCTAAACCTAACGCAAACCTAACCCTAACCGTAACCCTAACCCTAACCCTAAACCTAACGCAAAACTAACCCTAAATCCTATCCCTAACCCTAACCCTAACCCTAACCCTAACCCTAACCATAACCCTAACGCAAACCTAACCCTAAACCTAACCCTAACCCTAATCCTAACCCTAACGCAACACTAACCGTAACCCTAACCCTAAACCTAACCCTAACGCAAACCTAACACTAACTGTATCCCTACCACAAACCCTAGCCCTAACTCAAACACTAACCCTAACCGTAACCCTAGCACTAACGCAAACCAAACCCTAACCTTAACCCTAACCCTAAACCAACCCTAACCCTAACCCTAAACCTAACCCTAAACTTAACCCTAACCCTAACCCTAACCTTAACGCAAACCTAAACCTATACTTAACGTTAAACATAAAACCCTAAGGCAATTGTTAAACCTAACCTTAACCCTAACACTAAACCCTAGCCCTATCCCTAACCCTAACCCTAAACGAAACCCTAACCCTAACGCACACCTAACCCTAACCATAAACCTAACCCTAAACCTAACCCTAACCATAACCCTAACGCAAACCTAACCCTAATCCTAACCCTAACCCTAACCCTAACGCAACCCTAACCCTAAACCTAACACAAACCCTAACCTTAACGCAAACCTAACCCTAACCCTAACACTATCCCTACACCTAACGCAAACCGAAACCTAACCCTAACCCTAACCCTAACCCAAACCCTAACCCAAACACTAACGCAAACCTAACCCTAACACTAACCCTAAACATAACCGTAACCTTAAAACTAACCTTAACCCTAAAACTAACGCAAACCTAAACCTAACCCTAACCCAAACTCTAACCCTAACGGAAACATAACTCTAACTCTATCCCTAAAACTAACGCAACCTAACCCTAAATCCTAAACCTAAACCTAACCCTAACCCTAATGCTAACCTAACCCTAACACTAACCATAACACTAACCCTAACCCTAAAGCTAACCTAACCCTAGCCTAACCCTAATCCTAACATGAAACCTAATCCTAACCCTAACCTAACCATAACCCTAAAGCTAACCCTATACCTATCACTACCCCTAACCCTAACCCTAACCCTAACCCTAAACCTACCCCTAACCATAACGCTAACCCTAACACTAACCATAACCCTAACCCTAAACATTAACTCTAACCCTAACCCTAACCCTAAACCTAACCCTAACATTGACCCTAACCTAACCCTAAACCTAATCCTATCTCTAACCCAAACCCTAATCCTAACCCTAACCCTAACAATAAAACTTAACCCTAACCCTAACCCGAAACCTAATGCAAACATAACCATAACCCTAACCCTAACTCTAACGCAAAACTAACCCTAACCCAAAACCTAACCCTAACCCTAACCTAACGCAAACCTAACCCTAACCATAACCCTAACCTTAACGCAAACCTAACCCTAACCCTAACCCTAACACTAACACAAACCTAACACTAACCCTAACCCTAAACCTAACCCTAATCCTAACCCAAACGCAAACCTAAACATAACCCTAACACTAACCCTAACACTAAACCTAACCCTAACACAAAAACCTAACCCTAACCGTACCCTAACCTAACCCTAAAACTAAACCTAATCCTAAACCCTAACTCTAAACCTAACCTTACACTAACCCTAACCCTTACCCTAACCTAAGCCTAACTCTTACCCTAACCCTAACCGTAAACCTAACCCTAACACTAAACCTAACACAAACATAACCCTAACCCTAATCCAAAACCTAACCCTAACCCTAACGGAAACCTAACCTTAAACCTAAACCTAACCCTAACCTTAACCATGACGAAAACCTAACCCTAACCCCAACCGTAACCCTAACCCAAACGCAAACCTAACACTAACCCTAACTCTAACGCATACCTAACCCTAAACCTAACCCTAACCCTAACTCTAACGCAAACCTAACACTAACCCTAACCCTTACACTAACCCTAACACAAACCTAACCCTATACCTAACCCTAACCCTAAAAGTAATCCCAACCCTAACCCTAACGCAAACCTAACCCTAACCCTAATCCTACGCAAACCTAACCCTAACCCTAACCCTAACCATAACGCAAACCTAAACCTAACCCTAAACCTAACCCTAACCCTACCCCTAACGCAAACCTAACCCTAACCCTAACCCTAACCCTAACGCAAACCTAACCCTAAACCTAACCCTAACCCTAACCCTAACGCTAACCCTAACGCAAACCTAACCCTAACCCTAACCCTAACCCTAAACCTAAACCAAACCATAACCCTAACGCAAACCTAACCCTAACCCTAACCCTAAACTTAACCCTAACGCAAACCTAACCCTAAGCCTAACCCTAACCCTAACCCTAACCCTAATCCTAACCCTAACGCAAACGTAACCGTAACCCTAACTCTAACCCTAACCCTAAACCTAACCTTAAACTTACCCTTAACCCTAACCCTAACCCTAAACCTAACCCTAAACCTAACGCAAACCTAACCCTAACCGTAACCCTAACCCTAACCCTAAACCTAACGCAAAACTAACCCTAAATCCTAACCCTAACCCTAACCCTAACCCTAACCCTAACCATAACCCTAACGCAAACCTAACCCTAAACCTAACCCTAACCCTAATCCTAACCCTAACGCAACACTAACCGTAACCCTAACCCTAAACCTAACCCTAACGCAAACCTAACACTAACTGTATCCCTACCACTAACCCTAGCCCTAACTCAAACACTAACCCTAACCGTAACCCTAGCACTAACGCAAACCAAACCCTAACCTTAACCCTAACCCTAACCCAACCCTAACCCTAACCCTAAACCTAACCCTAACGCAAACCTAAACCTAACACTAACTCTAAATCTAACCCTAAATTTAAAACAAACCTTAACCATAACCCTAACGCAACCTAACTCTAACCCTAACAATAACTCTAACCATAACCCTAAACCATAACATAACCCTAACCCTAACCCTAACCCTAACGCAAACATAATCGTAACGCTAACCCTAAACCTAACCTTAAATCTAACCTTAACCCTAACCCTAATGAAAACCTAACCCTAACCCTAACCATAACCCTAACGCAAACCTAACCCTAACCCTAACACTAACCCTAACACAAACCTAACCCTAAGCCTAACCCTAACCCTAACGCTAACACTAACGCAAACCTAACCCTAACCCTAACCCTAACCCTAACCCTAACCCTAACACAAACCTAACCCTAACCCTAACCCTAAACCTAACCCAAACCATAACCCTAACGCAAACCTAACCCTAACCCTAACCCTAAACTTAACCCTACGCAAACCTAACCCTAAGCCTAACCCTAACCCTAACCCTAACCTTAACCCTAACCCTAACTCTAACCCAAACGCAAACCTAACCCTAACCCTAACCCTAAACTTAACCCTAACGCAAACATAACCCTAACCGTAACCCTAACCCTAACCCTAACCTTAAACTTACCCTTAACCGTAAACAAACGAAAACTTAACCCTAACCCTAACACTAACCCTAACCCTAACGCAAACCTAACCCTAACCGTAACCCTAACCCTAACCCTATACCTAACGCAAAACTAACACTAATTCCTAACCCAACCCTAACCCTAACCCTAAACTTAACACTAACGCAAACCTAACCCTAAACCTAACCCTAACCCTAACCCTAACCCTAACGCAAACCTAACCGTCACCCTAACCGTAACCCTAACCCTAACGCAAACCAAGCCCTAACCTTAACCCTAACCCTAACCACACCCTAACCCTAACCCTAACCCTAACCCTAACGCAAACCTAACCCTAACACTAACCCTAAATCTAACCCTAAACTTAAAACTAACCTTAACCCTAACCCTAACGCAAACCTAAACCTAACCCTAACTCTAACTCTAACCATAAACCTAAACCCTAACATAAACCTAACCCTAAGCCTAACCCTAACGCAAACCTAACCGTAACCGTAACCCTAACCTTAAATCTAACCTCAACCCTAACCCTAATGAAAACCTAACACTAACACTAACCCTAACTCTAAACCCTAATGCAAACCTAACCCTCAACTTAACCATAACCCTAAACCTAATGCTAACCTAACCCTAAATCCTAACCCTAACCCTAACCCTAAACCTAACCCTAACACAAACCTAACCCTCACCATAAACCTAACACTAAACCTAACCCAAACCATAACCCTAACGCAAACCTAACCCTAACCTTAACCCTAAACCTAACACTAATGCAAACCTAACCCTAACCCTAACCGTAAACCTAACCCTAACCCTAACGCAAACCTAACCGTAACCCTAACCCTAACCCTAACCTTAAAACTTACCCTTAAACCTAACCCTAACGAAAACTTAACCCTAACCCTAACCCTAACCCTAACGCAAACCTAACCCTAACCCTAACACTAACCCTAACCCTAACCCTAATCCTAAACCTAACCCAAACCCTAATCCTAACGCAAACCTAAACCTCACCCTAACCCTAACCCTAATGCAAACCTAACCCTAACACTAACCCTAATCCTAAACATAACCCTAAACCGAACCCAAACATTAACGCATACCTAACCGTAACACTAAACCTAAACCTAACCCTAACATTAAAACTAACCTTAACCCTAAACCTAACACAGACTACCTCTACCCCTAACCCTAACCCTAAACCTAACCCTAAACCTACCCCTACCAATAACCCTAACCCTAACACTAACCATAACCCAGACCCTAAACATTAACTCTAACCCTAACCCTAACCCAAACCTAACCCTAATCCTAAGTATAACCCTAACCCTAACCTAACCCTAAACCTAATCCTAACATTGACCCTAACCTAACCCTAAACCTAACCCGACCTCTAACCCTAACCCTAACCCTAACCTTAACGCAAACCTAACCCTAAACTTAACGTTAACAATAAAACCTAACACTAACCTTAACCCTAACCCTAACCCTAACCATAAACCCTAGCCCTATCCCTAACCCTAACCCTAACCGTAACCCTAAACCTAACGCAAACCTAACCCTAACCCTAACCCTAAACCTAAACCTAAATCTAACCTAACCCTAACCCTAACCCTAACGCAAACCTAACCCTAACTCTAACCCTAACACAAAACCTAACCCTAACCCTAACCCTAACGCAAACCTAACCCTAACACTAATCCTACAGCTAACCCTAAACTTAAAACTAACCTTAACCCTAACCCTAACGCAAACCTAACCGTAACCCTAACTCTAACTCTAACCCTAACCCTAAACCCTAACCCTAACCCTAACCCTAAACCTAACCCTAAACCTAACGCAAACCTAACCCTAACCGTAACCCTAACCCTAACCCTAAACCTAACGCAAAACTAACCCTAAATCCTAACCCTAACCCTAACCCTAACCCTAACCCTAACCCTAACCATAACCCTAACGCAAACCTAACCCTAAACCTAACCCTAACCCTAATCCTAACCCTAACGCAACACTAACCGTAACCCTAACCCTAAACCTAACCCTAACGCAAACCTAACACTAACTGTATCCCTACCACTAACCCTAGCCCTAACTCAAACACTAACCCTAACCGTAACCCTAGCACTAACGCACACCAAACCCTAACCTTAACCCTAACCCTAACCCAACCCTAACCCTAACCCTAAACCTAACCCTAACGCAAACCTAAACCTAACACTAACTCTAAATCTAACCCTAAATTTAAAACAAACCTTAACCATAACCCTAACGCAACCTAACTCTAACCCTAACAATAACTCTAACCATAACCCTAAACCCTAACATAACCCTAACCCTAACCCTAACCCTAACGCAAACATAATCGTAACGCTAACCCTAAACCTAACCTTAAATCTAACCTTAACCCTAACCCTAATGAAAACCTAACCCTAACCCTAACCATAACCCTAACGCAAACCTAACCCTAACCCTAACACTAACCCTAACACAAACCTAACCCTAAGCCTAACCCTAACCCTAACGCTAACACTAACGCAAACTTAACCCTAACCCTAACCCTAACCCTAACCCTAACCCTAACACAAACCTAACCCTAACCCTAACCCTAAACCTAACCCAAACCATAACCCTAACGCAAACCTAACCCTAACCCTAACCCTAAACTTAACCCTACGCAAACCTAACCCTAAGCCTAAACCTAACCCTAACCCTAACCTTAACCCTAACCCTAACTCTAACCCAAACGCAAACCTAACCCTAACCCTAACCCTAAACTTAACCCTAACGCAAACATAACCCTAACCGTAACCCTAACCCTAACCCTAACCTTAAACTTACCC
>NC_142515.1:71352500-71372500 GCF_057876585.1 Rhinolophus sinicus
ACCACTAACACTAACCCTAAGTCTAACCCTAAACCTAACCCTAAACCTATTCATACCCATAACCCTAACACTAACACTAACTATAACCCTAACCCTAAACAGTATCTCTAGCCCTAATCCTAACCCTAACGTAACCCTAACCCGAAGTCTAACCCTAACCCCTAAACCTAAACCTATCCCTGAACCTAACCGTAACTTTGACTCTAACCTAACGCTAACCCTAACCCTAACCCTACCTCTACCCCTAATCCTACTCCTAACACTAACCCTTACCCTAAACCCTAAACCTAACCCTAACCCTAACCGTAACCTTAACCCTAACACAAACCTAACCCTAATCCTAACCCTAACTCTATCCCTAATGCAAACCTAACGCTAACCCTAACCATAACCCTAACGCAAACTTAACCCTAACCCTAACCCTAAACCTAACCCTAAACCTAAACCTAAACCTAACCATAACCCTAACGCAAACCTAACCCTAACCCTAACCCTAAGAGTAACCTTAACCCTAATGAAACCCTAACCCTAACCCTAACACTAACCCTTACCCTAACGCATACCTAAACCTAGCCCTAACCCTAACCCTAACCCTAACGCAAACCTAAACCTAACCCTAACCATAAACCTAACCCTAACCCTAAACCTAACCCTAACCTAAACCTAACCGAAAACCTAACCATAACCCTAAACCTAACCTTAACCCTAATCCCTAACCCTAACCCTAAGCCTAAGGATAAACTAAACATAACCGTAACCTAAACCCTAACCCTAACCCTAAACCTAACCCTAAACTAACACTAACCCTAACCCTAACACTAACCCTAACGTAAGTCTAACTCTAACCCTAAACCTAACCCTAAACCTTACCCTAACCCTAAGCCTAACGCAAACTTAACCCTAACCCTAACACTAACCCTAACCCTAACCCTAACGCTAACCTAACCCTAAACCTAACCCTAACCCTAACCCTAACCCTAACGCAAACCTAAACCTAACCCTAATCCTAACCCTAACCCTAACGCAAAACTAACCCTAACCCTAACTCTAACCCTAAACCTAACTCAAACCCTAACCTTAACGCAAACGTAAACCTAACCCTAACCCTAACCCTAACGCAAACCTAAACCTAACCCTAACCCTAACCCTAACCCTAACGCAAACCTAACCCTAACCCTATCCCTAAACCTAACCCACACCCTACCCTTAACGCAAACCTAACCCTAAAACTAACCCTATCCCTAACACTAACGCAATCCTAACCCTAACCCTAACCCTAAACGTAACCATAACCCTAACCCTAACGCAAACCTAACCGTAACCCTAACCCTAACCCTAACCTTAAACCTACCCTTAACCCTAACCCTAACGAAAACTTAACACTAACCCTAACCCTAACCCTAACCCTAACGCAAACCTAACCCTAACCCTAACACTAACCCTAACCTTAACCCTAAACCTAACGCAAACCTAACCCTAAATCCTAACCCTAACCCTAACCCTAACCCTAACCCTAACCCTAACGCAAAACTAACCCTAAACCTAACCCTAACCCTAACCTTAAAGCTAACGCAAACCAAACCCTAACCCTAACCCTAACGTATACCTAACCCTAACCGTAACCCTAACCCTAAACCTAACCCTAACCCAAACGCAAACCTAAACATAACCCTAACACTAACCCTAACCCTAACCCTAACCCTAACCTTAACCCTAACCCTAACGCACACCTAACCCTAACCCTAACCCTAACCCTAACCCTAACCCTAACCCTAACCGAAACCCTAAGGCTAACCTAAACCTAACCGTAACCTAAACCCTAACCCTAACCCTAAACCTAACCCTTACCTAACACTAACCCTAACCCTAACACTAACCCTAACCTAAGCCTAACTCTAACCCTAACCCTAACCCTAAACTTTACCCTAACTCTAACCCTAACGAAAACCTAACCCTAACCCTAACACTAACCCTAACCCTAACCCTAACGCTAACCTAACCCTAAACCTAACCCTAACCCTAACCCTAACCCTAACCCTAACGCAAACATAAACCTAACCCTAACCCTAACCCTAACCCTAACCCTAACGCCAACCTAACCCTAACCCTAACTCTAACCCTAAACCTAACCCAAACCCTAACCTTAACGCAAACCTAACCCTAACCCTAACCCTAACCCTAACCCTAACCCTAACGCAAACCTAACCCTAACCCTAAACCTAACCCTTACCCTAACCCTAACCCAAACCCTAACGCAAACCTAACCCTAACCCTAACCCTAAAACTAACCCTAACCTTAAAACTAACCTTAAACCTAAACCTAACGCAAACCTAACCCTAACCCTAACCCTAACCCTAACCCTAACGGAAACATAACTCTAACCCTAATCCTAAATCTAACACAAACCTAACACTAAATCCTAACCATAAACCTAACCCTATACCTTACCCTAATTCTAACCTAACCCTAACACTAACCATAAACCTAACCCTAACCCTAACGCTAACCTAACCATAGCCTAACCCTAATCCTAACATGAAACCTAACCCTAACCCTAACCTAACCATAACCCTAAAGCTAACCCTAAACCTACCACTACCACTAACACTAACCCTAAGTCTAACCCTAAACCTAACCCTAAACCTATTCATACCCATAACCCTAACCCTAACACTAACTATAACCCTAACCCTAAACAGTATCTCTAGCCCTAATCCTAACCCTAACGTAACCCTAACCCGAAGTCTAACCCTAACCCCTAAACCTAAACCTATCCCTGAACCTAACCGTAACTTTGACTCTAACCTAACGCTAACCCTAACCCTAACCCTACCTCTACCCCTAATCCTACTCCTAACACTAACCCTTACCCTAAACCCTAACCCTAACCCTAACCCTAACCCTAACCTTAACCCTAACACAAACCTAACCCTAATCCTAACCCTAACTCTATCCCTAATGCAAACCTAACGCTAACCCTAACCATAACCCTAACGCAAACTTAACCCTAACCCTAACCCTAAACCTAACCCTAAACCTAAACCTAAACCTAACCATAACCCTAACGCAAACCTAACCCTAACCCTAACCCTAAGAGTAACCCTAACCCTAATGAAACCCTAACCCTAACCCTAACACTAACCCTTACCCTAACGCATACCTAAACCTAGCCCTAACCCTAACCCTAACCCTAACGCAAACCTAAACCTAACCCTAACCATAAACCTAACCCTAACCCTAAACCTAACCCTAACCTAAACCTAACCGAAAACCTAACCATAACCCTAAACCTAACCTTAACCCTAATCCCTAACCCTAACCCTAAGCCTAAGGATAAACTAAACATAACCGTAACCTAAACCCTAACCCTAACCCTAAACCTAACCCTAAACTAACACTAACCCTAACCCTAACACTAACCCTAACGTAAGTCTAACTCTAACCCTAAACCTAACCCTAAACCTTACCCTAACCCTAAGCCTAACGCAAACTTAACCCTAACCCTAACACTAACCCTAACCCTAACCCTAACGCTAACCTAACCCTAAACCTAACCCTAACCCTAACCCTAACCCTAACGCAAACCTAAACCTAACCCTAATCCTAACCCTAACCCTAACGCAAAACTAACCCTAACCCTAACTCTAACCCTAAACCTAACTCAAACCCTAACCTTAACGCAAACGTAAACCTAACCCTAACCCTAACCCTAACGCAAACCTAAACCTAACCCTAACCCTAACCCTAACCCTAACGCAAACCTAACCCTAACCCTATCCCTAAACCTAACCCACACCCTACCCTTAACGCAAACCTAACCCTAAAACTAACCCTATCCCTAACACTAACGCAATCCTAACCCTAACCCTAACCCTAAACGTAACCATAACCCTAACCCTAACGCAAACCTAACCGTAACCCTAACCCTAACCCTAACCTTAAACCTACCCTTAACCCTAACCCTAACGAAAACTTAACACTAACCCTAACCCTAACCCTAACCCTAACGCAAACCTAACCCTAACCCTAACACTAACCCTAACCTTAACCCTAAACCTAACGCAAACCTAACCCTAAATCCTAACCCTAACCCTAACCCTAACCCTAACCCTAACCCTAACGCAAAACTAACCCTAAACCTAACCCTAACCCTAACCTTAAAGCTAACGCAAACCAAACCCTAACCCTAACCCTAACGTATACCTAACCCTAACCGTAACCCTAACCCTAAACCTAACCCTAACCCAAACGCAAACCTAAACATAACCCTAACACTAACCCTAACCCTAACCCTAACCCTAAAACCTAACCCTAACCCTACCCTAACCTAACCCTAAAACTAAACCTAATCCTAAACGCTAACCCTAACCCTAACCTAACACAAACCCTAACCCTAACCTAAGCCTAACTCTTACCCTAACCCTAACCTTAACCATGACGAAAACCTAACCCTAACCCTAACCGTAACCCTAACGGAAACCTAACCCTAACCCTAATCCTATACCTAACACGAACCCTAACCCTAACGCAAACCTAACCCTAACCCTAACCCTAACCCTAACCCTAACCCTAACGCAAACCTAACACTAACCCTAACCCTTACACTAACCCTAACACAAACCTAACCCTATCCCTAACCCTAACCTTAAACGTAATCCTAACACTAACCCTAACGCAAACCTAACCCTAACCCTAACGCTAACCCTAACCCTAACCCTAACCGTAACCCTAACCCTACGCAAACCTAACCCTAACCCTAACCCTAACCATAACGCAAACCTAATCCTAACCCTAAACCTAACCCTAACCCTAACCCTTACCCTAACGCAAACCTAACCCTAACCCTAACCCTAACCCTAACGCAAACCTAACCCTATACCTAAAACTAACCCTAACGCTAACCCTAACGCAAACCTAACCCTAACCCTAACCCTAACCCTAACCCTAACCCTAACACAAACCTAACACTAACCCTAACCCTAACCCTAAACCTAACCCAAACAATAACCCTAACGCAAAACTAACCCTAACCCTAACCCTAAACTTAACCCTAACGCAAACCTAACCCTAAGCCTAACACTAACCCTAACCCTAACCCTAACCCAAACGCAAACCTAACCGTAACCCTAACCCTAACCCTAACCCTAACCTTAAACTTACCCTTAACCCTAACCCTAACGAAAACTTAACCCTAACCCTAACCCTAACCGTAACCCTACCCCTAACGCAAACCTGACCCTAACCGTAACCCTAACCCTAACCCTAAAACTAACGCAAAACTAACCCTAAATCCTAACCCTAACCCTAACCCTAACCCTAACCCTAACGCAAACCTAAACCTAACCCTAATCCTAACCCTAACCCTAACGCAAAACTAACCCTAACCCTAACTCTAACCCTAAACCTAACTCAAACCCTAACCTTAACGCAAACGTAAACCTAACCCTAACCCTAACCCTAACGCAAACCTAAACCTAACCCTAACCCTAACCCTAACCCTAACGCAAACCTAACCCTAACCCTATCCCTAAACCTAACACACACCCTACCCTTAACGCAAACCTAACCCTAAAACTAACCCTATCCCTAACACTAACGCAATCCTAACCCTAACCCTAACCCTAAACGTAACCATAACCCTAACCCTAACGCAAACCTAACCGTAACCCTAACCCTAACCCTAACCTTAAACCTACCCTTAACCCTAACCCTAACGAAAACTTAACACTAACCCTAACCCTAACCCTAACCCTAACGCAAACCTAACCCTAACCCTAACACTAACCCTAACCTTAACCCTAAACCTAACGCAAACCTAACCCTAAATCCTAACCCTAACCCTAACCCTAACCCTAACCCTAACCCTAACGCAAAACTAACCCTAAACCTAACCCTAACCCTAACCTTAAAGCTAACGCAAACCAAACCCTAACCCTAACCCTAACGTATACCTAACCCTAACCGTAACCCTAACCCTAAACCTAACCCTAACCCAAACGCAAACCTAAACATAACCCTAACACTAACCCTAACCCTAACCCTAACCCTAACCCTAACCTTAACCCTAACCCTAACGCACACCTAACCCTAACCCTAACCCTAACCCTAACCCTAACCCTAACCGAAACCCTAAGGCTAACCTAAACCTAACCATAACCTAATCCCTAACCCTAACCCTAAACCTAACCCTTACCTAACACTAACCCTAACCCTAACACTAACCCTAACCTAAGCCTAACTCTAACCCTAACCCTAACCCTAAACTTTACCCTAACTCTAACCCTAACGAAAACCTAACCCTAACCCTAACACTAACCCTAACCCTAACCCTAACGCTAACCTAACCCTAAACCTAACCCTAACCCTAACCCTAACCCTAACCCTAACGCAAACATAAACCTAACCCTAACCCTAACCCTAACCCTAACCCTAACGCCAACCTAACCCTAACCCTAACTCTAACCCTAAACCTAACCCAAACCCTAACCTTAACGCAAACCTAACCCTAACCCTAACCCTAACCCTAACCCTAACCCTAACGCAAACCTAACCCTAACCCTAAACCTAACCCTTACCCTAACCCTAACCCAAACCCTAACGCAAACCTAACCCTAACCCTAACCCTAAACCTAACCCTAACCTTAAAACTAACCTTAAACTTAACCTAACGCAAACCTAACCCTAACCCTAACCCTAACCCTAACCCTAACGGAAACATAACTCTAACCCTAATCCTAAATCTAACACAAACCTAACACTAAATCCTAACCATAAACCTAACCCTATACCTTACCCTAATTCTAACCTAACCCTAACACTAACCATAAACCTAACCCTAACCCTAACGCTAACCTAACCATAGCCTAACCCTAATCCTAACATGAAACCTAACCCTAACCCTAACCTAACCATAACCCTAAAGCTAACCCTAAACCTACCACTACCACTAACACTAACCCTAAGTCTAACCCTAAACCTAACCCTAAACCTATTCATACCCATAACCCTAACCCTAACACTAACTATAACCCTAACCCTAAACAGTATCTCTAGCCCTGATCCTAACCCTAACGTAACCCTAACCCGAAGTCTAACCCTAACCCCTAAACCTAAACCTATCCCTGAACCTAACCGTAACTTTGACTCTAACCTAACGCTAACCCTAACCCTAACCCTACCTCTACCCCTAATCCTACTCCTAACACTAACCCTTACCCTAAACCCTAACCCTACCCCTAACCCTAACCCTATCCTTAACCCTAACACAAACCTAACCCTAATCCTAACCCTAACTCTATCCCTAATGCAAACCTAACGCTAACCCTAACCATAACCCTAACGCAAACTTAACCCTAACCCTAACCCTAAACCTAACCCTAAACCTAAACCTAAACCTAACCATAACCCTAACGCAAACCTAACCCTAACCCTAACCCTAAGAGTAACCCTAACCCTAATGAAACCCTAACCCTAACCCTAACACTAACCCTTACCCTAACGCATACCTAAACCTAGCCCTAACCCTAACCCTAACCCTAACGCAAACCTAAACCTAACCCTAACCATAAACCTAACCCTAACCCTAAACCTAACCCTAACCTAAACCTAACCGAAAACCTAACCATAACCCTAAACCTAACCTTAACCCTAATCCCTAACCCTAACCCTAAGCCTAAGGATAAACTAAACATAACCGTAACCTAAACCCTAACCCTAACCCTAAACCTAACCCTAAACTAACACTAACCCTAACCCTAACACTAACCCTAACGTAAGTCTAACTCTAACCCTAAACCTAACCCTAAACCTTACCCTAACCCTAAGCCTAACGCAAACTTAACCCTAACCCTAACACTAACCCTAACCCTAACCCTAACGCTAACCTAACCCTAAACCTAACCCTAACCCTAACCCTAACCCTAACGCAAACCTAAACCTAACCCTAATCCTAACCCTAACCCTAACGCAAAACTAACCCTAACCCTAACTCTAACCCTAAACCTAACTCAAACCCTAACCTTAACGCAAACGTAAACCTAACCCTAACCCTAACCCTAACGCAAACCTAAACCTAACCCTAACCCTAACCCTAACCCTAACGCAAACCTAACCCTAACCCTATCCCTAAACCTAACCCACACCCTACCCTTAACGCAAACCTAACCCTAAAACTAACCCTATCCCTAACACTAACGCAATCCTAACCCTAACCCTAACCCTAAACGTAACCATAACCCTAACCCTAACGCAAACCTAACCGTAACCCTAACCCTAACCCTAACCTTAAACCTACCCTTAACCCTAACCCTAACGAAAACTTAACACTAACCCTAACCCTAACCCTAACCCTAACGCAAACCTAACCCTAACCCTAACACTAACCCTAACCTTAACCCTAAACCTAACGCAAACCTAACCCTAAATCCTAACCCTAACCCTAACCCTAACCCTAACCCTAACCCTAACGCAAAACTAACCCTAAACCTAACCCTAACCCTAACCTTAAAGCTAACGCAAACCAAACCCTAACCCTAACCCTAACGTATACCTAACCCTAACCGTAACCCTAACCCTAAACCTAACCCTAACCCAAACGCAAACCTAAACATAACCCTAACACTAACCCTAACCCTAACCCTAACCCTAAAACCTAACCCTAACCCTACCCTAACCTAACCCTAAAACTAAACCTAATCCTAAACGCTAACCCTAACCCTAACCTAACACAAACCCTAACCCTAACCTAAGCCTAACTCTTACCCTAACCCTAACCTTAACCATGACGAAAACCTAACCCTAACCCTAACCGTAACCCTAACGGAAACCTAACCCTAACCCTAACCCTATACCTAACACGAACCCTAACCCTAACGCAAACCTAACCCTAACCCTAACCCTAACCCTAACCCTAACCCTAACGCAAACCTAACACTAACCCTAACCCTTACACTAACCCTAACACAAACCTAACCCTATCCCTAACCCTAACCTTAAACGTAATCCTAACACTAACCCTAACGCAAACCTAACCCTAACCCTAACGCTAACCCTAACCCTAACCCTAACCGTAACCCTAACCCTACGCAAACCTAACCCTAACCCTAACCCTAACCATAACGCAAACCTAATCCTAACCCTAAACCTAACCCTAACCCTAACCCTTACCCTAACGCAAACCTAACCCTAACCCTAACCCTAACCCTAACGCAAACCTAACCCTATACCTAAAACTAACCCTAACGCTAACCCTAACGCAAACCTAACCCTAACCCTAACCCTAACCCTAACCCTAACCCTAACACAAACCTAACACTAACCCTAACCCTAACCCTAAACCTAACCCAAACAATAACCCTAACGCAAAACTAACCCTAACCCTAACCCTAAACTTAACCCTAACGCAAACCTAACCCTAAGCCTAACACTAACCCTAACCCTAACCCTAACCCAAACGCAAACCTAACCGTAACCCTAACCCTAACCCTAACCCTAACCTTAAACTTACCCTTAACCCTAACCCTAACGAAAACTTAACCCTAACCCTAACCCTAACCGTAACCCTACCCCTAACGCAAACCTGACCCTAACCGTAACCCTAACCCTAACCCTAAAACTAACGCAAAACTAACCCTAAATCCTAACCCTAACCCTAACCCTAACCCTAACCCTAACGCAAACCTAAACCTAACCCTAATCCTAACCCTAACCCTAACGCAAAACTAACCCTAACCCTAACTCTAACCCTAAACCTAACTCAAACCCTAACCTTAACGCAAACGTAAACCTAACCCTAACCCTAACCCTAACGCAAACCTAAACCTAACCCTAACCCTAACCCTAACCCTAACGCAAACCTAACCCTAACCCTATCCCTAAACCTAACCCACACCCTACCCTTAACGCAAACCTAACCCTAAAACTAACCCTATCCCTAACACTAACGCAATCCTAACCCTAACCCTAACCCTAAACGTAACCATAACCCTAACCCTAACGCAAACCTAACCGTAACCCTAACCCTAACCCTAACCTTAAACCTACCCTTAACCCTAACCCTAACGAAAACTTAACACTAACCCTAACCCTAACCCTAACCCTAACGCAAACCTAACCCTAACCCTAACACTAACCCTAACCTTAACCCTAAACCTAACGCAAACCTAACCCTAAATCCTAACCCTAACCCTAACCCTAACCCTAACCCTAACCCTAACGCAAAACTAACCCTAAACCTAACCCTAACCCTAACCTTAAAGCTAACGCAAACCAAACCCTAACCCTAACCCTAACGTATACCTAACCCTAACCGTAACCCTAACCCTAAACCTAACCCTAACCCAAACGCAAACCTAAACATAACCCTAACACTAACCCTAACCCTAACCCTAACCCTAACCCTAACCTTAACCCTAACCCTAACGCACACCTAACTCTAACCCTAACCCTAACCCTAACCCTAACCCTAACCGAAACCCTAAGGCTAACCTAAACCTAACCGTAACCTAAACCCTAACCCTAACCCTAAACCTAACCCTTACCTAACACTAACCCTAACCCTAACACTAACCCTAACCTAAGCCTAACTCTAACCCTAACCCTAACCCTAAACTTTACCCTAACTCTAACCCTAACGAAAACCTAACCCTAACCCTAACACTAACCCTAACCCTAACCCTAACGCTAACCTAACCCTAAACCTAACCCTAACCCTAACCCTAACCCTAACCCTAACGCAAACATAAACCTAACCCTAACCCTAACCCTAACCCTAACCCTAACGCCAACCTAACCCTAACCCTAACTCTAACCCTAAACCTAACCCATACCCTAACCTTAACGCAAACCTAACCCTAACCCTAACCCTAACCCTAACCCTAACCCAAACCCTAACCTTAACGCAAACCTAACCCTAACCCTAACCCTAACCCTAACCCTAACCCTAACGCAAACCTAACCCTAACCCTAAACCTAACCCTAACCCTAACCCTAACCCAAACCCTAACGCAAACCTAACCCTAACCCTAACCCTAAAACTAACCCTAACCTTAAAACTAACCTTAAACCTAAACCTAACGCAAACCTAACCCTAACCCTAACCCTAACCCTAACCCTAACGGAAACATAACTCTAACCCTAATCCTAAATCTAACACAAACCTAACACTAAATCCTAACCATAAACCTAACCCTATACCTTACCCTAATTCTAACCTAACCCTAACACTAACCATAAACCTAACCCTAACCCTAACGCTAACCTAACCATAGCCTAACCCTAATCCTAACATGAAACCTAACCCTAACCCTAACCTAACCATAACCCTAAAGCTAACCCTAAACCTACCACTACCACTAACACTAACCCTAAGTCTAACCCTAAACCTAACCCTAAACCTATTCATACCCATAACCCTAACCCTAACACTAACTATAACCCTAACCCTAAACAGTATCTCTAGCCCTAATCCTAACCCTAACGTAACCCTAACCCGAAGTCTAACCCTAACCCCTAAACCTAAACCTATCCCTGAACCTAACCGTAACTTTGACTCTAACCTAACGCTAACCCTAACCCTAACCCTACCTCTACCCCTAATCCTACTCCTAACACTAACCCTTACCCTAAACCCTAACCCTAACCCTAACCCTAACCCTAACCTTAACCCTAACACAAACCTAACCCTAATCCTAACCCTAACTCTATCCCTAATGCAAACCTAACGCTAACCCTAACCATAACCCTAACGCAAACTTAACCCTAACCCTAACCCTAAACCTAACCCTAAACCTAAACCTAAACCTAACCATAACCCTAACGCAAACCTAACCCTAACCCTAACCCTAAGAGTAACCCTAACCCTAATGAAACCCTAACCCTAACCCTAACACTAACCCTTACCCTAACGCATACCTAAACCTAGCCCTAACCCTAACCCTAACCCTAACGCAAACCTAAACCTAACCCTAACCATAAACCTAACCCTAACCTAAACCTAACCGAAAACCTAACCATAACCCTAAACCTAACCTTAACCCTAATCCCTAACCCTAACCCTAAGCCTAAGGATAAACTAAACATAACCGTAACCTAAACCCTAACCCTAACCCTAAACCTAACCCTAAACTAACACTAACCCTAACCCTAACACTAACCCTAACGTAAGTCTAACTCTAACCCTAAACCTAACCCTAAACCTTACCCTAACCCTAAGCCTAACGCAAACTTAACCCTAACCCTAACACTAACCCTAACCCTAACCCTAACGCTAACCTAACCCTAAACCTAACCCTAACCCTAACCCTAACCCTAACGCAAACCTAAACCTAACCCTAATCCTAACCCTAACCCTAACGCAAAACTAACCCTAACCCTAACTCTAACCCTAAACCTAACTCAAACCCTAACCTTAACGCAAACGTAAACCTAACCCTAACCCTAACCCTAACGCAAACCTAAACCTAACCCTAACCCTAACCCTAACCCTAACGCAAACCTAACCCTAACCCTATCCCTAAACCTAACCCACACCCTACCCTTAACGCAAACCTAACCCTAAAACTAACCCTATCCCTAACACTAACGCAATCCTAACCCTAACCCTAACCCTAAACGTAACCATAACCCTAACCCTAACGTAAACCTAACCGTAACCCTAACCCTAACCCTAACCTTAAACCTACCCTTAACCCTAACCCTAACGAGAACTTAACACTAACCCTAACCCTAACCCTAACCCTAACGCAAACCTAACCCTAACCCTAACACTAACCCTAACCTTAACCCTAAACCTAACGCAAACCTAACCCTAAATCCTAACCCTAACCCTAACCCTAACCCTAACCCTAACCCTAACGCAAAACTAACCCTAAACCTAACCCTAACCCTAACCTTAAAGCTAACGCAAACCAAACCCTAACCCTAACCCTAACGTATACCTAACCCTAACCGTAACCCTAACCCTAAACCTAACCCTAACCCAAACGCAAACCTAAACATAACCCTAACACTAACCCTAACCCTAACCCTAACCCTAAAACCTAACCCTAACCCTACCCTAACCTAACCCTAAAACTAAACCTAATCCTAAACGCTAACCCTAACCCTAACCTAACACAAACCCTAACCCTAACCTAAGCCTAACTCTTACCCTAACCCTAACCTTAACCATGACGAAAACCTAACCCTAACCCTAACCGTAACCCTAACGGAAACCTAACCCTAACCCTAACCCTATACCTAACACGAACCCTAACCCTAACGCAAACCTAACCCTAACCCTAACCCTAACCCTAACCCTAACCCTAACGCAAACCTAACACTAACCCTAACCCTTACACTAACCCTAACACAAACCTAACCCTATCCCTAACCCTAACCTTAAACGTAATCCTAACACTAACCCTAACGCAAACCTAACCCTAACCCTAACGCTAACCCTAACCCTAACCCTAACCGTAACCCTAACCCTACGCAAACCTAACCCTAACCCTAACCCTAACCATAACGCAAACCTAATCCTAACCCTAAACCTAACCCTAACCCTAACCCTTACCCTAACGCAAACCTAACCCTAACCCTAACCCTAACCCTAACGCAAACCTAACCCTATACCTAAAACTAACCCTAACGCTAACCCTAACGCAAACCTAACCCTAACCCTAACCCTAACCCTAACCCTAACCCTAACACAAACCTAACACTAACCCTAACCCTAACCCTAAACCTAACCCAAACAATAACCCTAACGCAAAACTAACCCTAACCCTAACCCTAAACTTAACCCTAACGCAAACCTAACCCTAAGCCTAACACTAACCCTAACCCTAACCCTAACCCAAACGCAAACCTAACCGTAACCCTAACCCTAACCCTAACCCTAACCTTAAACTTACCCTTAACCCTAACCCTAACGAAAACTTAACCCTAACCCTAACCCTAACCGTAACCCTAACCCTAACGCAAACCTAACCCTAACCGTAACCCTAACCCTAACCCTAAAACTAACGCAAAACTAACCCTAAATCCTAACCCTAACCCTAACCCTAACCCTAAACCTAACCTTAACCCTAACGCAAATCTAACTCTAAACCTAACCCTAACGCTAACCCTAACCCTAACGCAAACCTAACCGTAACCCTAATCCTAAACCTAACTCTAACGCAAACCTAACCCTAACCGTAACCCTAACCCTAACCCTAAAACTAATGCAAAACTAACCCTAAATCCTAACCCTTACCCTAACCCTAACCCTAAACCTAACCCTAACCCTAACGCAAATCTAACTCTAACCCTAACCCTAACCGTAACCCTAACCCTAAGGCAAACCAAACCCTAAACTTCACGCTAACCCTAACCCTAACCCTAACCCTAACGCAAACCTAACACTAACCCTAACCCTTACACTAACCCTAACACAAACCTAACCCTATACCTAACCCTAACCCTAAAAGTAATCATAACTCTAACCCTTACGCAAACCTAACCCTAAACCTAACCCTAACCCTAACCCTAACCCTACGCAAACCAAACCCTAACCGCAACCTAAACCATAACGCAAACCTAACCCTAACCATAAACCTAACCCTAACCCTAACCCTAACTCTAACACAAATCCAACCCTAATCCTAACCCTAACCCTAACGCAAACCTAACCCTAAACCTAACCCTTACCCTAACGCTAACACTAACGCAAACCTAACCCTAACCCTAACCCTAACCCTAACCCTAAAACAAACCTAAAACTAACCCTAACCCTAACCCTAAACCTAATCCAAACCATAACCCTAACGCAAACCTCACCCTAACCCTAAACCTAACCCTAACCCTAAGCCTAACCCTAACCCTATCCCTAATCCTAACCCTAATGCAAACGTAACCGTAACCCTAACCCTAACCCTAACCCAATCCCTAATCTTAAACTTACACTTAACCCTAACCCTAATGAAAACTTAACCCTAACCCTAACCCTATCCCTAACCCTCACGCAAAACTAACCCTAACCGTAACCCTAACCCTAACCCTAAACCTAACGCAAAACTAACACTAAATCCTAACCTAAACCTAACCCTAACCCTAACCCGAACCATAACCCTAACGCAAACCTAACGCTAACCCTAACCATAACCCTAACCCTAAACATAACCCTAACCCTAACCCAACCACAACCCTAACCTTAAACGTAACCCTAACGCAAACCTAACCCTAACACTAACCCTAAATCTAACCCTAAACTTAAAACTAACCTTAACCATAACGCTAACGCAACCTAACTCTAACCCTAACTCTAACTCTAACCATAACCCTAAACCCTAACATAACCCTAACCCTAACCCTAATTCTAACCCTAACCGTAATGAAAACCTAACCCTAACCCTAACCAAAATCTAACGCAACCTAACACTAACCCTAACACTAACCCTAACCGAAACCTAACCCTTAGCCTAACCCTAACCCTAACACTATCCCTAACGCAAACCTAACCCTAACCCTAACCCTAACCCTAACACAAACCTAAACCTAACCCTAACCCTAACCCAAAACCTAACCCAAACCATAACCCTAACGCAAACCTAACCCTAACCCTAACCCTATACTTAACCCTAACGCAAACATAACCCTAAGCCTAATCTAACCCTAACCCTAAACTTAAACTTACCCTTAACCCTAACCCTAACGAAAACTTAACACTAACCCTAACCCTAACCCTAACCCTAACCCTAACGCAAACCTAACCCTAACCGTTACCCTAACCCTAACCCTATACCTAACGCAAAACTAACCCTAAATCCTAACCCTAACCCTAACCCTAACCCTAACCCTAACCTTAACCCTAACGCAAACCTAACCCTAAACCTAACCCTAACCCTAACCCTAACACTAACCCTAACGCAAACCTATCCGTAACCCTAACCCTAACGCAAACCAAACCCTAACCTTAACCCTAAAGCTAACCCCACCGTAACCCTAACCCTAACCCTAACGCAAACCTAACCCTAACACTAACCCTAAATCAAACCCTAAACTTAAAACTAACCTTAAACCTAACCCTAACGCAAACCTAACTCTAACCCTAACTCTAACTCTAACCATAACCCTAAACCCTAACATAACCCTAACCCTAAGCCTAACCCTAACGCAAAACTAACCGTAACCCTAACCCTAACCCTAACCTTAAATCTAACCTTAACCCTAACCCTAATGAAAACCTAACCCTAACCCTAACCCTAACTCTAACCCTAATGCAAACCTAACCCTAAACTTAACCATAACCCTAAACCTAACGCTAACCTAACCCTAAATCCTAACCCTGACCCTAACCCTAAACCTAACCCTAACACAAACCTAACCCTAACCATAAACCTAACACTAAACCTAACCCAAACCATAACCCTAACGCAAACCTAACCATAACATTAACCCTAAAACTAACATTAACGCAAACATAACCCTAACCGTAACCCTAACCGTAACCCTAACCCTAACCCTAACGCAAACCTAACCGTAACCCTAACCCTTACCCTAACCTTAAACCTACCCTTAAACCTAACCCTAACGAAAACTTAACCCTAACCCTAACCCTAACCCTAACCCTAACACAAACCTAACCCTAACCCTAACACTAACCCTAACCCTAACCCTAAGCCTAACGCAAACCTAACACTAAATCCTAACACTAACCCTAACCCTAAACCTAACCCTAACGCAAAACTAACCCTAAACGTAACCCTAACCCTAACCCTAACCCTAAACCTAACCCAAACCCTAATCCTAACGCAAACCTAAACCTCACCCTAACCCTAACCCTAATGCAAACCTAACCCTAACACTAAACCTAACCCTAAACATAACCCTAACCCGAACCAAAACATTAACGCAAACCTAACCATAACACTAAAACTAAAACTAACCCTAACATTAAAACTAAACTTAACCATAACCCTAACGCAGACTACCACTACCCCTAACCCTAACCCTAACCCTAAACCTAACCCTACACCTACCCCTACCAGTAACCCTAACCCTAACAATAACCGTAACCCTAACCCTAAACATTAACTCTAACCCTAACCCTAACAAAATCCTAACCCTAATCCTAAGTATAACCCTAACCCTAACCTAACCCTAAACCTAACCCTAAAATTGACCCTAACCTAACCCTAAACCTAACCCGACCTCTAACCCTAACCCTAACCCTAACCTTAACGTAAACCTAACCCTAAACTTAACGTTAACAATAAACCCTAACGCTAACCTTAACCCTAAACCTAACCCTAAACATAAACCCTAGCCCTAACCCTAACCCTAACCCTAACCCGAACCATAACCCTAACACTAAACCTAACCCTAACCATAACCCTAACGCAAACCTAACCCTAATCATAACCCTAACCCTAATCCTAATGCAACCCTAACCCTAAACCTAACACAAACCCTAACCCTAACGCATACCTAACCCTAGCCCTAACCCTAACCCTAACGCTAACCCTAACCTAAACCTAACCCAAACCCTAACCGTAACCCTAAACCTAACCTTAACCCTAAACCCTAACCCTAACCCTAACCCTAACCCTAAGGCTAACCTAAACCTAACCGTAACCTAAACCCAAACCCTAACCCTAAACCTAACCCTAACCTAACACTAATCCTAACCCTAACACTTACCCTAACCTAAGCCTAAGTCTAACCCTAACCCTGACCCTAAACCTTAACCTAACTCTAACCCTAACGCAAACCTAACCCTAACCCTAACACTAACCCTAACCCTAACCCTGACGCTAACCTAACCCTAAACCTAACCTAATCCTAACCCTATCCCTAACGCAAACCTAAACCTAACCCTAACCATAACCCTAACGCTAACGCAAACCTAACCCTATCCCTAACCCTAACCCTAACCCTAACACTAACGCAAACCTAACCCTAACCCTAAACTTAACCCTAACCCTAACCCTAACCCAAACCCTAACGCAAACCTAACCAAAAGGCTTACCCTAAACATAACCCTAACGCATAACCAACCATAACCCTAAACCTAACCCTAACGTAAACCTAACCCTAAACTTAAACCTAACCCTAACCCGAACACAATCCTATCCCTAACCCTAACCCTAACCCTAACCCTAACCGTAACCCTAACCCTAACGCAAACCTAACCCAAACCCTAACTCTAAACCTTACCCTAAACTTAAAACTAAGCTTAACCCTAACCCTAACGCAAACCTAACCCTAACCCTAACCTAACCCTAACCCTAACCCTAACCCTAACCCTAACCCTAACTCAAACCTAACCCTAACCCTAACCCTAAAGCTAACCCTAAACTTAAAACTAACCTTAACCCTAACCCTATCGCAAACCTAACCCTAAACTTAACTCTAACTCTAACCAGAACCCTAAACCCTAACCATAACCCTAACCCTAACCCTAACCCTAACCCTAACGCATACCTAACCGTAACCCTAACCATATCCCTAACCTTAAACCAAACCTTAAGCCTAACCCTAACGAAAACCTAACCCTAACCCTAACCCTAACCCTAAACCTAACGCTAACATTGACCGTAACCTAAACCTAAACCTAACCCTAACCCTAACCCTAACCCTAATGCAAACCTAACCATAACCCTAACCCTAACACTAACGCAAACCTAAACCTAACCCTAACCCTAAACCTAACCCTAACCCTAACCCTAACGCAAACTTAACCCTAACCCTAACCCTAACCCTAACGCAAACCTAAACCTAAATAACCCTAAAACGAACCCTAAACCTAACCCTAACCCTAACGCAAACCTAACCCAAAACCTAACCCTAAACCTAACCCTAAGCCTATACCCTAACCCTAACCCTACCCTAACCTAAACCTAACCCTATACCCTAAGCCTAACTCTACCCTAACCTAACCCTAAACCTAACTCTAAACCTAACCTAAGCCTAACTCTTACACTAACACCTAACCATAAACCTAACCCTATACCTAACCCTAATTCTAACCTAACCCTAACACTAACCATAACCCTAACCCTAACCCTAACCCTAACCCTTACCCTAACGCATACCTAAACCTAACCCTAACCCTAACCCTAATCCTAACGCAAACCTAAACCTAACCCTAACCCTAAGCCTAACCCTATCCCTAACCCTAACCCTAACCCAAACCTAAACCTAACCCAAAACCTAACCGTAACACTAAACCTAACCTTAACCCTAAACCCTAACCCTAACCATAAGCCTAACGCTACCCTAAACCTAACCGTAACCTAAACCCTAACCCTAACCCTAGACCTAACCCTAACCTAACACTAACCCTAACCCTAACACTAACCCTAACTAAGCCTAACCCTATCACTAACCCTAACCCTGACGCAAACCTAACCCTAACCCTAAAGCTAAACCTAACGCAAACCTAACCCTAAATCCGAACCCTAAACCTAACCCTTACCCTAACCCTAACGCAAACCTAACCTTAAACCTAAACCTAACCCTAACCTTAACCATGACGAAAACCTAACCCTAACCCCAACCGTAACCCTAACCCAAACGCAAACCTAACACTAACCCTAACTCTAACGCATACCTAACCCTAAACCTAACCCTAACCCTAACTCTAACGCAAACCTAACACTAACCCTAACCCTTACACTAACCCTAACACAAACCTAACCCTATACCTAACCCTAACCCTAAAAGTAATCCTAACCCTAACCCTAACGCAAACCTAACCCTAACCCTAACCCTACGCAAATCTAACCCTAACCCTAACCCTAACCATAACGCAAACCTAAACCTAACCCTAAACCTAACCCTAACCCTAACCCTAACCCTAACGCAAACCTAACCCTAACCCTAACCCTAACCCTAACGCAAACCTAACCCTAAACCTAACCCTAACCCTAACCCTAACGCTAACCCTAACGCAAACCTAACCCTAACCCTAACCCTAACCCTAAACCTAAACCAAACCATAACCCTAACGCAAACCTAACCCTAACCCTAACCCTAA
>NC_142515.1:71377500-71387500 GCF_057876585.1 Rhinolophus sinicus
TTACCCTAACACTAACCCTAAACCTAACCCTAAACCTAGCCCTAACCCTAACCTAACCCTAACCGTAACCCAAACCCTAACACAAACCTAACCCTAACCTTAACCCTAACGCTAACCCAACCCTAGCCCTAACCCTAACCCTAACCCTAATTCAAACCTAACCCTAACCCTAACCCTAAAGCTAACCCTAAAGTTAAAACTAACCTTAACCCTAACCCTAACGCACACCTAACCCTAACCCTAACCCTAACCCTAACCCTAACCGAAACCCTAAGGCTAACCTAAACCTAACCGTAACCTAAACCCTAACCCTAACCCTAACCCTAACCTAAGCCTAACTCTAACCCTAAACTTAACCCTAAACTTTACCCTAACTCTAACCCTAACGAAAACCTAACCCTAACCCTAACACTAACCCTAACCCTAACCCTAACGCTAACCTAACCCTAAACCTAACCCTAACCCTAACCCTAACCCTAACGCAAACATAAACCTAACCCTAACCCTAACCCTAACCCTAACCCTAACGCCAACCTAACCCTAACCCTAACTCTAACCCTAAACCTAACCCAAACCCTAACCTTAACGCAAACCTAACCCTAACCCTAACCCTAACCCTAACCCTAACCCTAACGCAAACCTAACCCTAACCCTAAACCTAACCCTAACCCTAACCCTAACCCAAACCCTAACGCAAACCTAACCCTAACCCTAACCCTAAACCTAACCCTAACCTTAAAATTAACCTTAAACCTAAACCTAACGCAAACCTAACACTAACCCTAACCCTAACCCTAACCCTAACGGAAACATAACTCTAACCCTAATCCTAAATCTAACACAAACCTAACACTAAATCCTAACCATAAACCTAACCCTAACCTTAAAATTAACCTTAACCCTACACCTAACGCAACCTAACCCTAACCCTAACCCTAACCCTAACCCTATACTTAACCCTAATTCTAACCTAACCCTAACATTAACCATAACCCTAACCCTAACCCTAACGTAAACCTAACCCTAACCCTAAACCTAACCCTAAATCTCACCCTAACCCTAATCCTAACACTACCGCTAACACTAAACCCTAACCCTAACGCTAACCCTAACCCTAATGCAAACCTAACCATAACCCTAACCCTAACCCTAACGCAAACCTAAACTAAACCCTAACACTAAACCTAACCCTAACCCTAACCCTAACGCAAACCTAACCCTAACACTAACACTAACCCTAAACCTAACCCTAAACATAACCCTAACCCTAACCCTAATCCTAAACCCTAGCCCTATCCCTAACACTAACCCTAACCGTAACCCTAAACCTAACCCTAAATCTAACCCTAACCCTAACCCTAACCCTAACGCAAACCACACCCTAACCCTAACCCTAACCCTAACCCTAACCCTAACGCATACCAAACCCTGAACCTAACCCTAAACCTAACCCTAACGCAAAACTTACCCTAACCCTAACCCTAACCCTAACCATAACCAAACTTAATCCAAACCCTAAGCCTAACCCTAAACCTAACCCTAACCCTAACGCATACCTAACCCTACCCATAACCCTAAATCTAACCCTAACGCAAACCTAACCCTAACCCTAACCCTAAACCTAACCCTAAACCTAACCTAAACCTAAACCAAACCCTAACCCTAACCCTAACCCTAACCCTAACGCAAACCTAACCCTAAACTTAACGTTAACAATAAACCCTAACGCTAACCTTAACCCTAACCCTAACCTTAACCATAAAACCTAGCCCTATCCCTAAACCTAACCCTAACCCTAACCCTAACCCTAACCCTAAGCCTAGCCCTAACCCTAACCTCACCCTAAACCTAACCCTAACCTTAAAACTAACCTTAACCCTAACCCTAACGCAAACCTAACCCTTACCCTAACCCTAACCCTAACCCTAATCCTAGCCCTAACCCTAACCCTAACACTAACCGTACCCAAACCCTAACGCAAGCCTAACACTAGCCTTAACCCTAACCCTAACCCAACCATAACCCTAACCCTAACCCTAACCCTAATTCAAAGCTAAGCCTAACCCTAACCCTAACCCTAACCCTAAAGCTAACCCTAAACTTAAAACTAACCTTAACCCTAACCCTATCGCAAACCTAACCCTAACCCTAACACTAACCCTAACCCTAACCCTAATGTAAACCTAACCATAACCCTAACCCTAACCCTAACGCAAACCTAATCCTAACCCTAACCTAACCCTAACCCTAATCCTAACTTAACCCTACCCTAAACCTAACCCTAAATCTAACCCTACCCCTAACCTTAACCCTAACGCAAACCTAACCCTAAACCTAACCATAACCCTAACGCAAACCTAAACCTAATCCTAACCCTAACCCTAACTCTAACACTAACCCTAACGTAAACCTAACCCTAACCCTAACCCTAACCCTAAACCTAAACCTAACACAAACCCTAACCCTAACACTAAACCTAACCCTAAACCTAACTTTAACCCAAAACTCTAACCCTAACCATAACCCAACCCTAAACCTAATCCTAACCCTAACCCTAACGCAAACCTAACCCTAACCCTAACACTAACCCTAACCTTAACGCAAACCTAACCCTAACCCTAAACCTAACCCTAAACCTAACCCTAACCCTAACCCTAACCTTAACGCAAACCTAAACCTATACTTAACGTTAACCATAAAACCCTAAGGCAAATGTTAAACCTAACCCTAACACTAACACTAAACCCTAGCCCTATCCCTAACCCTAAACCTAAAGGTAACCCTAACCCTAACGCAAACTTAACCCTAACCCTAACCCTAAACCTAACCCTAAACATAACCCTAACCCTAACCGTAACCCTAACCCTAACGCAAACCTAACCATAACCATAACGCTAACCCTCAACCTAAACCTAACCATAACCCTAACACAAACCTAACCCTAATCGTAACCCTAACCCTAACCCTAACGCAAACATAACCGTAACCCTAAACCTATCCCTAACCGTAAACCTAACCTTAACCCTAACCCTAACGAAAACCTAACCCTAACCCTAACCCTAATCCTAACCTTAACGCAAATCTAACCCTAACCATAACCATAACCCTAAACCTAAAGCAAACCTAACCCTAAATTCTAACCATAACCCTAACCCTAAACCTAACCGTAACCATAATCCTAACGCAAACCGAACCCAAAACCTAACCCTAACCCTAACGCTATCCCTAATGCAAACCTAAACATAACCCTAACCCTAACACAAACCTAACCTTAACCATAACCGTAACCCTAAACCTAACCCATACCATAACCCTAACGCGAACCTAACCCTAACCCTTACCCTAAACATAACCTTAAAGCAAACCTAACCCTAACCCTAACTCTAACCCTAATCCTAACCCTAACGCAAACCTAATCGTAACCCTAACCCTAACCTTAAACCTACCCTTAACCCTAACCCTAACTAAAACTTAACCCTAACCCTAACCCTAACCCTAACGCAAACCTAACCCTAATCCTAAGTATAACCCTAACCCTAACCTAACGCTAAACCTAACCCTAACATTGACCCTAACCTAACCCTAAACCTATCCCGACCTCTAACCCTAACCCTAACCCTAACCTTAAAGCAAACCTAACCCTAAACTTAACGTTAACAATAAAACCCTAACGCTAAACTTAACCCTAACCCTAACCCTAACCATAAACCCTAGCCCTATCCCTAACCTTAACCCTACCGTAACCCTAACCCTAACGCAAACCTAACCCTAACCCTAACCCTAAACCTAAACCTAAACCTAACTCTAACCCTAACCCTAACGCAAACCTAACCCTAAACCTAACCCTAACACAAAACCTAACCCTAACCCTAACGCAAACCGAACCCTAATCCTAACCCTAACCTTACCCTAACGCATACCTAACCCTAACCCTAACCCTAACCTTAACCCTAATCCTAACACTAACCCTAACCCTAACCCTAACCTAAACCTAACCCAAACCCTAAACCAAACACTAACCCTAACCCTAAACCTAACTTTAAATCTAAACACTAACCCTAACCCTAAAACTAGCTCTAACGCTAATCCTAACCTAACCCTAACCTAAACCCTATACATAACATGAAAAATAACCTTAACCCTAACCCTAACCCTAACCCTAACGCAAACCTAACACTTACCCTAACACTAACCCTAACCCTAACCCTAAACCTAGCCATAAACCTAACCATAACCCTAACCGAAACCCAAACCCTAACACAAACCTAACACTAACCTTAACCCTAACCCTATCCCAACCCTAGCCCTAACCCTAACCCAAACCTAATTCAAACCTAACCCTAACCCTAACCCTAAAGCTAACCCTAAATCTAACCCTACCCCTAACACTAACCCTAACGCAAACCTAACCCTAACCCTAACCCTAACCCTAACACTAACGCAAACCTAACCCTAAACCTAACCTTAACCCTAACCCTAACGCAAAACTAACCCTAACCCTAACCCTACCCCTAACCCTAACCCTAACGCAAACCTAACCCTAAACCTAACCCTAACCCTAACGCAAACCTAACCCTAATCCTAACCCTAACCCTAACCCTAACCCTAACGTAAACCTAACCCTAACCCTAACCCTAACCCTAAACCTAACCCAAATCCTAACCCTAACACTAAACCTAACCCTAAACCTAACTTTAACCCAAAACTCTAACCCTAACCATAACCCTACCCTAAACTTAATCCTAACCCTAACCCTAACGCAAACCTAACCCTAACCCTAACACTATCCCTAACCTTAACGCAAACCTAACCCTAACCCTAAACCTAACCCTAAACCTAACCCTAACCCTAACCCTAACCTTAACGCAAACCTAAACCTATACTTAACGTTAAACATAAAACCCTAAGGCAATTGTTAAACCTAACCTTAACCCTAACACTAAACCCTAGCCCTATCCCTAACCCTAACCCTAAACGAAACCCTAACCCTAACGCACACCTAACCCTAACCATAAACCTAACCCTAAACCTAACCCTAACCATAACCCTAACGCAAACCTAACCCTAATCCTAACCCTAACCCTAACCCTAACGCAACCCTAACTCTAAACCTAACACAAACCCTAACCTTAACGCAAACCTAACCCTAACCCTAACACTATCCCTACACCTAACGCAAACCGAAACCTAACCCTAACCCTAACCCTAACCCAAACACTAACGCAAACCTAACCCTAACACTAACCCTAAACATAACCGTAACCTTAAAACTAACCTTAACCCTAAAACTAACGCAAACCTAAACCTAACCCTAACCCAAACTCTAACCCTAACGGAAACATAACTCTAACTCTATCCCTAAAACTAACGCAACCTAACCCTAAATCCTAAACCTAAACCTAACCCTAACCCTAATGCTAACCTAACCCTAACACTAACCATAACACTAACCCTAACCCTAAAGCTAACCTAACCCTAGCCTAACCCTAATCCTAACATGAAACCTAATCCTAACCCTAACCTAACCATAACCCTAAAGCTAACCCTATACCTATCACTACCCTTAACCCTAACACTAACCCTAACCCTAAACCTACCCCTAACCATAACGCTAACCCTAACACTAACCATAACCCTAACCCTAAACATTAACTCTAACCCTAACCCTAACCCTAAACCTAACCTTAACATTGACCCTAACCTAACCCTAAACCTAATCCTATCTCTAACCCTAACCCTAATCCTAACCCTAACCCTAACACTAAAACTTAACCCTAACCCTAACCCGAACCCTAATGCAAACCTAACCATAACCCTAACCCTAACTCTAACGCAAAACTAACCCTAACCCAAAACCTAACCCTAACCCTAACCTAACGCAAACCTAACCCTAACCATAACCCTAACCTTAACGCAAACCTAACCCTAACCCTAACCCTAACACTAACACAAACCTAACACTAACCCTAACCCTAAACCTAACCCTAATCCTAACCCAAACGCAAACCTAAACATAACCCTAACACTAACCCTAACACTAAACCTAACCCTAACACAAAAACCTAACCCTAACCGTACCCTAACCTAACCCTAAAACTAAACCTAATCCTAAACCCTAACTCTAAACCTAACCTTACACTAACCCTAACCCTTACCCTAACCTAAGCCTAACTCTTACCCTAACCCTAACCGTAAACCTAACCCTAACACTAAACCTAACACAAACATAACCCTAACCCTGAACCAAAACGTAACCCTAACCCTAACGCAAACCTAACCTTAAACCTAAACCTAACCCTAACCTTAACCATGACGAAAACCTAACCCTAACCCCAACCGTAACCCTAACCCAAACGCAAACCTAACACTAACCCTAACTCTAACGCATACCTAACCCTAAACCTAACCCTAACCCTAACTCTAACGCAAACCTAACACTAACCCTAACCCTTACACTAACCCTAACACAAACCTAACCCTATACCTAACCCTAACCCTAAAAGTAATCCTAACCCTAACCCTAACGCAAACCTAACCCTAACCCTAACCCTACGCAAACCTAACCCTAACCCTAACCCTAACCATAACGCAAACCTAAACCTAACCCTAAACCTAACCCTAACCCTAACCCTAACCCTAACGCAAACCTAACCCTAACCCTAACCCTAACCCTAACGCAAACCTAACCCTAAACCTAACCCTAACCCTAACCCTAACGCTAACCCTAACGCAAACCTAACCCTAACCCTAACCCTAACCCTAAACCTAAACCAAACCATAACCCTAACGCAAACCTAACCCTAACCCTAACCCTAAACTTAACCCTAACGCAAACCTAACCCTAAGCCTAACCCTAACCCTAACCCTAACCCTAATCCTAACCCTAACGCAAACGTAACCGTAACCCTAACTCTAACCCTAACCCTAAACCTAACCTTAAACTTACCCTTAACCCTAACCCTAACCCTAAACCTAACCCTAAACCTAACGCAAACCTAACCCTAACCATAACCCTAACCCTAACCCTAAACCTAACGCAAAACTAACCGTAAATCCTAACCCTAACCCTAACCCTAACCCTAACCCTAACCATAACCCTAACGCAAACCTAACCCTAAACCTAACCCTAACCCTAATCCTAACCCTAACGCAACACTAACCGTAACCCTAACCCTAAACCTAACCCTAACGCAAACCTAACACTAACTGTATCCCTACCACTAACCCTAGCCCTAACTCAAACACTAACCCTAACCGTAACCCTAGCACTAACGCAAACCAAACCCTAACCTTAACCCTAACCCTAACCCAACCCTAACCCTAACCCTAAACCTAACCCTAAACCTAACCCTAACCCTAACCCTAACCTTAACGCAAACCTAAACCTATACTTAACGTTAAACATAAAACCCTAAGGCAATTGTTAAACCTAACCTTAACCCTAACACTAAACCCTAGCCCTATCCCTAACCCTAACCCTAAACGAAACCCTAACCCTAACGCACACCTAACCCTAACCATAAACCTAACCCTAAACCTAACCCTAACCATAACCCTAACGCAAACCTAACCCTAATCCTAACCCTAAACCTAACCCTAACGCAACCCTAACCCTAAACCTAACACAAACCCTAACCTTAACGCAAACCTAACCCTAACCCTAACACTATCCCTACACCTAACGCAAACCGAAACCTAACCCTAACCCTAACCCTAACCCAAACCCTAACCCAAACACTAACGCAAACCTAACCCTAACACTAACCCTAAACATAACCGTAACCTTAAAACTAACCTTAACCCTAAAACTAACGCAAACCTAAACCTAACCCTAACCCAAACTCTAACCCTAACGGAAACATAACTTTAACTCTATCCCTAAAACTAACGCAACCTAACCCTAAATCCTAAACCTAAACCTAACCCTAACCCTAATGCTAACCTAACCCTAACACTAACCATAACACTAACCCTAACCCTAAAGCTAACCTAACCCTAGCCTAACCCTAATCCTAACATGAAACCTAATCCTAACCCTAACCTAACCATAACCCTAAAGCTAACCCTATACCTATCACTACCCCTAACCCTAACCCTAACCCTAACCCTAAACCTACCCCTAACCATAACGCTAAACCTAACACTAACCATAACCCTAACCCTAAACATTAACTCTAACCCTAACCCTAACCCTAAACCTAACCTTAACATTGACCCTAACCTAACCCTAAACCTAATCCTATCTCTAACCCTAACCCTAATCCTAACCCTAACCCTAACACTAAAACTTAACCCTAACCCTAACCCGAACCCTAATGCAAACCTAACCATAACCCTAACCCTAACTCTAACGCAAAACTAACCCTAACCCAAAACCTAACCCTAACCCTAACCTAACGCAAACCTAACCCTAACCATAACCCTAACCTTAACGCAAACCTAACCCTAACCCTAACCCTAACACTAACACAAACCTAACACTAACCCTAACCCTAAACCTAACCCTAATCCTAACCCAAACGCAAACCTAAACATAACCCTAACACTAACCCTAACACTAAACCTAACCCTAACACAAAAACCTAACCCTAACCGTACCCTAACCTAACCCTAAAACTAAACCTAATCCTAAACCCTAACTCTAAACCTAACCTTACACTAACCCTAACCCTTACCCTAACCTAAGCCTAACTCTTACCCTAACCCTAACCGTAAACCTAACCCTAACACTAAACCTAACACAAACATAACCCTAACCCTAATCCAAAACCTAACCCTAACCCTAACGCAAACCTAACCTTAAACATAAACCTAACCCTAACCTTAACCATGACGAAAACCTAACCCTAACCCCAACCGTAACCCTAACCCAAACGCAAACCTAACACTAACCCTAACTCTAACGCATACCTAACCCTAAACCTAACCCTAACCCTAACTCTAACGCAAACCTAACACTAACCCTAACCCTTACACTAACCCTAACACAAACCTAACCCTATACCTAACCCTAACCCTAAAAGTAATCCTAACCCTAACCCTAACGCAAACCTAACCCTAACCCTAACCCTACGCAAACCTAACCCTAACCCTAACCCTAACCATAACGCAAACCTAAACCTAACCCTAAACCTAACCCTAACCCTAACCCTAACCCTAACGCAAACCTAACCCTAACCCTAACCCTAACCCTAACGCAAACCTAACCCTAAACCTAACCCTAACCCTAACCCTAACGCTAACCCTAACGCAAACCTAACCCTAACCCTAACCCTAACCCTAAACCTAAACCAAACCATAACCCTAACGCAAACCTAACCCTAACCCTAACCCTAAACTTAACCCTAACGCAAACCTAACCCTAAGCCTAACCATAACCCTAACCCTAACCCTAATCCTAACCCTAACGCAAACGTAACCGTAACCCTAACTCTAACCCTAACCCTAAACCTAACCTTAAACTTACCCTTAACCCTAACCCTAACCCTAAACCTAACCCTAAACCTAACGCAAACCTAACCCTAACCGTAACCCTAACCCTAACCCTAAACCTAACGCAAAACTAACCCTAAATCCTAACCCTAACCCTAACCCTAACCCTAACCCTAACCCTAACCATAACCCTAACGCAAACCTAACCCTAAACCTAACCCTAACCCTAATCCTAACCCTAACGCAACACTAACCGTAACCCTAACCCTAAACCTAACCCTAACGCAAACCTAACACTAACTGTATCCCTACCACTAACCCTAGCCCTAACTCAAACACTAACCCTAACCGTAACCCTAGCACTAACGCAAACCAAACCCTAACCTTAACCCTAACCCTAACCCAACCCTAACCCTAACCCTAAACCTAACCCTAACGCAAACCTAAACCTAACACTAACTCTAAATCTAACCCTAAATTTAAAACAAACCTTAACCATAACCCTAACGCAACCTAACTCTAACCCTAACAATAACTCTAACCATAACCCTAAACCCTAACATAACCC